>NC_056589.1:29767540-29961063 GCF_018340385.1 Cyprinus carpio
GCACACGACCATAATACAGTAGATGACAGCCAGAACCTAGGAGAGATACAGGACATTGACCAAGCCATTAAGACCATATACAACAACCCGGTCCTGCACCTCCCCAATTATACAACATCGATATTAGATTAGGACTTTCCCGTCACTGGTGAGCAAGCCACCCAACTTTTTTTGCATCCAAGCCTTATCTCTCTCTCCAGACTTCAACTATTGTACGCCTGGCAGGCTCTCTTCCCACAGCGTACTATCGCTTTCCTCTGTAACTGATCCAGTAGAATTAAAGCAGCGCTGAGTGGTCTTCACGAGCAAAAAAAAGCTCATGTTACTCCTCTCCTCATCATCAGGTTACACTGAACAGCTGTCACTTCAAGGTACCGGATGTTGCCTACAAGATGACTACAGCACCAATATACCTTAACTCACAATTTATACCCAGAACCAGATTCTGCAAGTGAACGGCGCCTTGTGGTGCCATCCTGCAAAGGTTCAAAATCACTTCCATCGGACCTTTTCCTGGACTGTGCCCATTGGTGGAATAACAAATGACTCGATCAATTGGAACAGCTGAGTCTTTGCTCATTTTCAAAAAACACTAAAATTCAGCACACTCTGACCTGGCCACATAATCAACTAATACATATCAGCGTTAATTTACCTTTCTTTTCTTTTCTTGAAAAACAAACAAAACAAACATATTGCGTGTTCTCCTGACTGCAGACTTGTCAGCGCAATTTTCAGGCGTACCGTTGTTGTTCTCTCTCGCTGGTCTGAGGTTTCTATTCTTCTCACTGTGTTGCTTGATTAATAACATCTGCGGAATGATTAAATGTAAGATGTAATGTAACTGTTGATAAAAGTAAACAAAAAAAATGGCAAAAAAGCTTAGCCGATTTTAGCTTCAAGGCTAACAGATTTTGGTGACATTTTAAGCCTTCGACAATTAATCTGCTCAGATGTGATTTAATTTTTACCTTTTCATGTCCTTTGTGTTGACAGCGTCGAGAAAGGCAGTCACCCGTTGAACCGACAATTTAAAATGGTCCTCATGAGTATCGGTCTTTAAGCCAATCCCCATTATTCTTTTAAGTACATTTTACTTAAATAGATCTCGAAAAGGCACACATCTAAAAAGCCTCATAAAGATTACTCAATATTATACATACAACATTTAATTCTAAAAAACAATTGTTTGCAACAAATTGATATTAAGTAAATTACTCAGAAAATATTGATTTTTTTATTTTTAATTTTTTTGGTTACATTTACAACTCCAAGAAAAGTTATTTTTTTCTCAATGCACAAAACGACACAAAGGTGGCATTAAGGAAGATTAAGAGAATGGTTTCATGAGGCTTAGGGTGGCATGAAATGCATTTAAAGTAGGTGGCATCAAGGTCAGTGTCTTTGTTACGGAATCACTCAATTCAATCGATTCCCTGATAGCACACGTTTTTAGAATAATGTGTTTAAGATGTTTTATGATTTTGAACTAGAATGTCAAACAGGTTAGACATCTTAAGAGACGTCTGTCAGATGTTTTGTACACAGCATATGTTTTCACATATGAAGAGATTCTTTTACAGACCGCTTGCAGACATAGGTGTGTGTTTTCATTCAAACATTAAGGACTGAAGCAAGTAACTATCTTTATGAATGGGTCCATTTAATCATTGACTCACTGATCTGTAAAAAAAACACAGATTAACACAGATAAACGAAACACGGCCTTATTGTGCTTGAGATGCACAGAAGGCTCAACTGAGACTTACTTTGAAACTATTTTCATTTGACGAAATACAGCAACAACACACACTAGTGTTTCTAAAATGTAAGTCACTTAATATTGACTTTTGTAATACAAATAAAAAAAATGCATACAAACTGATGTATAACTTTGATATCACATTTCCAAACTCCCTTTATAATCATCTAAAAAGACTGGTCACACGTCTTAGTTCATTATGCTCTCACAAACTTTCTGTTTATAATTTAATGAAGCTCTCTACACTGCACCACTGAATCTATTATTTACATTGTGTCTCTATAACTTTGTGTTTGTCTGATAATGAGAGTATCTGAGCTTGAATTACTCAGCACTGAACAAAAACTGCATTCTGCTTTCACAATCTGTTATTGTGAGGAGCAAGAAAACGCGTGTTATATGACTGGCGGCAGTCCTGCAGGTTATGACCCAATCAAAAGCCGACATAGCACACAAAATATAATATTTGATATAATTATATGTATAAATACGATTATTAGTTATATATATATATATATATATATATCTCTATAAATATATAGATAACTATCTATATATAGATATATATATACACACCACTACACACTTACACTGGTACGGAAAAGTATCTCAGACCCCCTTAAATTTTTCCAATCTTTGTTTATATTGCAGCCATTTGCTAAATAATTTGTTCATTTTTTTCCCTCTTAAGTGGTACCACACAACACCTCCATATTGACATGAAAAACAGAATTGTTTGTACATTTTTGCCACATTTATAAAAACATAAAAACTGAAGGATCACGATGGTCAGTACTTATAGCGGGTAGTGGGGTGTTGGGGTTAAGCAAAGCCACCTTTTTTGCTCTAATACAGCCATGAGTCTTTTGGGGAAAGATGCAGACCAGTTTCCTCACACCTTGGATATGGTGGAGCCGTCTGCCATGGCTCCGTGGCAGATCCTCTCCAGTTCTGTCCGGATTGTTGGTAAACGTTGGTGGACCACCATTTTTAGTCTCTTCTCCAGAGATGCTCCCTGGGGGTTAAGGTCAGGGCTTCTGGCTGTGCCCTTCAAGAACATTCACGTAGTTTTGTTTGAGCCACTCCTTCGTTATTTTAGCTGTGTGCTTCGGGTTCATTGTCCTTGTTGAAAGTTGAACCTCGGCCCCAGTCGGAGTCCCTGACACTCTGGAGAAGGTTGTTTCATCCAGGATATCTCTGTACTTTGCCTCATTCATCTTTCCCTCGATTGCAACCACTCGTCCTGTCCCTGCAGCTGAAAAAAACACCCCACACCCCCACGACAGATGCTGCCTACCACCATGCTTCAACTGTCTGGGACTAGTAATTGGACATGTGATGAAGGCCTAAGCCTGGTTTTCCTCCACACATAATAGCCGCTTTAGAATTAAGGCCAAAAAGTGTCTATCTATGGTCTCATCAGACCAGAGAATCTTAGTTCTTTCTCACCATCTTAGAGTCCTTCAGGTGTTTTTAATTAAATGTGTCCTTGCGCTGAGGAGAGGCTTCCGTCGGGCCACGAAACTGCCATAAAGCCCCCGACTGGTTGGAGGGGCTGCAGTGATGGTTGACTTTCTACAACCTTTCTCCCATCTCCCGACTGACATCTCTGGAGCTACAGCCACAGTGATCTTTGGGTTCTCTCTTTACCGTCTCCTCCACCAAGGCTCCTTCTCCCCCGATGGCTCCAGTGTTTCACCGGGCGGCCAGCTCTAGGAAGGGCTCTGGCCATCCCAAACATCTTCCATTTAAGGATTATGGAGGCCACTGTGCTCTTAGGAACCTTAATTGCAGCGAAAGAAATTTTTGTGTAACCTTGGCCAGAGGCTGTGCCTTGCCACAATTCTGTCTCTGAGCTCTTCAGGCAGGTTCCTTTGACCGCTCATGATTCTTCATTTGCTCTGACATGCACTGTGAGGCTGTAAGGTCTTAATCGACAGGTGTGTGGCTTTCCTAATCAAGTCTAATCATATATCAAACACAGCTGGACTCAAATGAAGGTGTAGAACCATCTCAAGGATGATCAGTTAAATATATGAGTGTCACAGCAAAGGGTCTAAATACTTAGGACCATGTGATATTTCAGTTTTTCTTTTTTAATAAATCTGCAAAAATGTCAACAATTCTGTGTTTTTTCTGTCAATATGGGTGCGGTGTGTACATTAATGAGGGAAAAAAAAAGAACTTAAATGATTGTAGCAAATGGCTGCAATATAACAAAGAGTGAAAATTTAAGGGGGTCTGACTTACTTTCCTTACCACTGTATACATAACATATATATATGTATATATATGTATGCAAAAGGAATAAAAGGAGCTTAAGCAGCTGAAACTGGAACCCCCCCCCTTTGATGCTTTCATTATGATTGTGATCAGTGGACCCATCTCTGACTATGACTGTCTCTTCTTCAGTGATAGTGATTTCTGCTGCTGCTGCGTTCGCTGCTTTCATTACTGTTCTTCTCTGGTTGATCTGGAGAAAAAGAGCTGGTGAGAAAAACAGATTTGCTCTTTTCTAACAATTAAAAACAGTTAAGATCTCACTGTAAAGATCATGTTCAGATTGTATGTATTATAGAAATATGGATTATGTGACTGAGAAACAGAAGTTTATTCCTGTAATGTCAGTCTCATAGAGTTATCAAGTTTCTGTCATTCATTTTAATGATTCTACTTAATCTTGCTTCTTGTGAAATCTGAACGTTGTTAGCATTCAGTGTTTTGCATGTGTTTCATCTTAAATATTCATATGAGGCACATTGTTTTCAGGTAATAAAAGAGAGACTGATGAATCGGCGGTGAGTTCAGTAATAACAGTGATTTAGATCTGATTTCTGTCTTTAAAGCTCAATAAAGTGTGATTCATCAGTTATAACTGTTTGTTGTCTGAAGGTCAAAAATGAGACGATCAACATGTCCACTCCTGCTGCTGCGAGAGACAATGTGAGTCAAATAAACCATTCAGTTCTTTTCAGTTTTATAATGTGATTTGCTAAAATCTTCAGTGTTATTTGACACATTACAGTGACAGACATGTCTGTTCTGTGTGTTAAATATTTAGGATATTTAGGGTGATGTGACTTACTCTGAAGTCTCTTGTTCCAGTAAAAAGCCAGTAAAATCACTCAAAGTGAGTAGACAGCAGCTCATTCTCTTGTTCTTCATCACTGACTGCTGTTCAGAGAAAAGCAGAGCAGCTTCTCTCGTCTATACACTGCTGAGATGTAGTTCTGAATCTGAATCTCAGATAAATGAAGCTTTATCAACATGTGGCTGTGGTTCAAACACTGACGGAGAAACTCTGTGCTGTTCTTTCAGGATCAAGATGATTCAGTGACTTACGCTGCCATCAGATGAACAGAAAATGAGCCGCTGGGTGAACTTTATGCCTCTGTGAACAAGAACAAGAGCTGCACAAATCCAGATTCATGATACAGATCACTGCATGAGCCCCTCGTATCAGCAGCAGATGTGACGTTTCCACGACTGCTGAGATTCATGGCTTTGCTGTTTGGAAGAATTAGATATTTGTATGTGAATCAACAGAACTTTTATGCACATATTTGTTAAATTCATACAGAGCCCCCTAAAAGGATATGGTAGTAGAAAAAGTTTAATGTGGGAGGAAAAAATATTTTTCAAAACTTTTGCATTCCCTCAAGAAACTTTTGCATTCTCTCGCAAAACTAGTTGAGTTCGGACAAACTCTTCCTGTTTACTTAGGTTTATACAGCTCCATATGTTCACAATGGAGCAGTTCATAGAGTTTTATTTTGAACTTGGACTCAAATATACAAAAATACAGTCAGTGCTTAGTTCAAGGCACGGTTTTGGGGAATTCTAAAATGCTTAATGTGGCTTAATGTTTTAAAAAAATTAATTTTATTTTAGTATAATCTATGCTTAGTTCAAGGCACGGTATTATTAGGCTAATAACCTTCACTGATAGGTCATATGATGCTGCTAAAAAGAACATTATTTTGTGTATTTGGTGTAATGAAATGTGTTTATGTGGTTTAAGGTTAAAAAACATCATTTTCCACATACTGTACATTATTGTTTCTCCTCTATGCCCCGCCTTTCTGAAACACGTCGATTTTTACAAGGCTCATCGCTTTGAAAAGCAAGGTGTGCTCTGATTGGCCAGCTATCCAATGCATTGTGATTGGCCGAATACCTCAAGCGTGTGACGGAAATGTTACTCCTCTTAACATGCTGTGAAGCCTTGTCCAGCCGGAGCGACGAGACATAAACACAAACCCATTATTAAACATGATATAAATATGATTTCTAGCCGTGTCTTCTTTTGGAAGGCCAAACAAAGTTGTTTAGCTTTCTCAACAAAACAGCATCATCCACAGCGGCGGCCTTGAGTGAGCAGAGGCGGGCGGCTTGAGAACGGTGTAGCAGGCGGATTCTATGAAGGAGCGTCTGTTGGTCTTGCAGCAACCACATGTGACGACCCCGGGCCGAAAGCCGATCCGGCGATCCACAGCACAAAGTTGATGTATTTCCTCAGGCACCAGCACGGATCAGCTCCAGGCATGACGAAGTGGATATCGTCCTCTTTTGGAAGGCCAAACAAAGTAGTTTCGCTTTCACAATGAAACGCACAGCGTCTGTGTGTGTTTCACAGCGGCAACAACAATACTACAACGAGAATAAAAGGTACTGTACAGATTAATTGTTTGTGTGAACTTCTTTGTTTGTTTGAAATTTTGGGAGGTATTGAAGTATTGATGTGGTGGCGTGTTAGAACGAGCCGTTTTAGGAGGGTGTGGTTAACTTTTATAAAGAATATCTCTTTAGGTTTGAGACTTTAGTCTTTGCAACTTTACAGATCTTCTTTATTCACCAAGAGCTTGTAACACTCCAAAGAGAAAGGAAAAATTGAAATCGCATCATATGACCCCTTTAATAATGTTACTATTAATAAAGCAGAATAGCCTTGAATATGAACGCAATGCCCTGCACATTCCAAATAAATACCATCATATGACAGCAGGGGTGCCCACACCTTTTTTTTGGGATGTACTTTTTTTATGATGAGATGATCGGGTTTTACAAATTGAAAAATAAATGAATAATAAAATACATATATAAGAAAAATAATATAATAAAGCTTATTGGGATGTATCTTTATATTGTATTAATTTAATGATTATTATTATTATTTAAAAATAATAATGAAAAAATCATGTTCAATTCTTTAATACCCCGTAGAAATGGCCCTGCCTTTGCCTAAAGCAGTGGTTCTCAACCTTTTATCCCCCGAGACCCCCTTCTCTCTAAATCAATACAGCAACCCAAACCTTTTCTATTCACTAAAACCATATTCTAGTGTTATTACTTTTCAATTACATGTAATTAATTTTAAACAAAACAAATTCAAGATAGATTTAAAAATTAAAGTTTTTTTTTTTTTTTGTCAAACATACCTGCAGATATTCTATACAACTTAAAAGTACATAAAGCTCAATTATACAGTAAAAAATGAGCACAAGTCAACCTGCATTACCAAACAAGACCACAGAGAGATGCCAAAGGACTGCATATAAACTACTACGGATCCATTCAGAACCATTAAACACCAAAATACAATTGAAAAATTAAACCATTCTGAATGTGCAGAAATAATTTGGTGCCACATATGAATAGTTCCTCTGTCAGAACAAGCTGTTTGGAGCGTCTGATGCCCATATGTACATAACCATGTACATGATCCTCACAAACCTCTCCAAAACACGCTAGCATCTGTGATAAAACACTCACTGTATACAACTATGTGAATATACTGAGCTGTGTTCAAGCAGAAATATGATGTTTAGTGAATAGTGCGCCGAGGGCACATATAAGGTTCGTTTGCACATCAATTATAACGCACACGCGCGCCTCAGGCACGATCCTGTATGTTACTGTAATCATCTTTACTCTGATTACAATCATCATCCATTAAAACTTTAGGCTACTAGTGTGACACTGGCTTCTTTTATCCAGCCGAGAGCTGTAATTGCGTATGTTCATACAGCGGTTTTGAGCCACTGTTCAGTCTTTATAGTGCAATGAGAAACGGCTTGAACTGCTCCGAAACACAGAACAGGCTATCACAGAATAAGTTGAGAGGTGGCGCTTAATGTGGGTTAATATATATGTGTGTGTATATATCTATATATATATATATATATATATATATATATATATATATATATATTTTTTTTTTTTTTTTTTTAAAAAGCCCATATACTGTATATATATATATATATATCTTTTGTAAAAGCCCAAGTTTTATATTTTATTAAAAATATAAACTTATGCACAGAAAAGCAACCTTCTAATAGTTTTTTATAATATGTTGTCTAATGGGGAGGAAACACGTGAACCGCGCGTTCCATTCTGGGCTCAACAGCATTTCTCTGCATAATATAAACTGTAAATAGATTTGGTATTTTTAAATCACCGTTTTCGTTCATTAGCCTACCTTAAGTGTTTTCTATGGGGGAGAAAAAACTTAACGTGCAGGGCGTTGTGTTCATATTATTCTGTTTATTAATAGTAATATTATTAATAAGGTTATTATCCGTATTTATTATTATAGAATTTGGTCCTCCAATGTCACTTTTTTAAAACATTAATCCACATTAAGCGTTTTAGAATGTCCCAAAACCGTGCCTTGAACTAAGCACTGACTCTATGAACTGCTCCATTGTGAACATATGGAGCTGTATGAACCACTGCAAGCTGTAAGTAAACAGGAAGAGTTTTCAGAGCTCAACTGGTTTTGCGAGAGAATGCAAAAAAAAAAAAAAATTCCACCCACCCTGATTTTTTTTGCTCCACCCACCACCATGTCCCTTAAGGGGCTCCGTGAATTCAAAATGTAAGTGCTTGTAGTAAAAAAAAAAAAAAAAAAAAATCAACCAAATGCAGCAGTAGAAGCTACTCTGTCTTTCAGCTTGTACATTGGCTGTTTCTTGTAGAAAAAGATGTCAGGTACACATTAGTGTGAGAATTACATCAGTATCTGTTCACATAATATTCTATATTGTCACAAAATTAAATGTCAGCTATTTTTCTTTTTTTTTTTTTCACGTGACAATAAAGAGAATGGAATGGGTCAATGGTCATGGGTTCAAACTAAAGTTCTTCTTTTCTAGTAAAAAAGCTGATGTTTATTGTCGTGACGACTGCATTATGAGATGAGGATGATTGAAATGACATTTGATTGTGTCACATTTATATTCTCCAGTCGAAACGCCACGACACCCCAAAATCAAAAGAAAATCAAACCAATGAAGCCGATTAAGATGTTTTGCACTGAGATTATTTATATTTTCATCAGTTCTTGTTCTCTTGGTTTCGTGTCTCTCCTCACTGGATCTGGTTTTGTCTGCATTAGTGTCTGTGTGAGTTTGGATCTTCAGTTGTGTGTCATTGCAGTTTCTCAGGAAAATGTGTCCAGATCAAATAAAATAAATTAAAATAAGAAAGAAATTAGAAAATTATGTTTTGCGTAAAGAAAATAAAACTTATTTTAGGTCCATTAAGAAGTTTTGTTGATGTTGGTGTTTGTTTTCATATAATGTTGTGTTTGTTGTTCATATAATTTTGAAAAATAAAATCCTTACTGCTTTACTTTAATTGTTTGTGTAATTCTAATGTTGGGTTTTTCTTGTGACAACTTACCCCATATAGTGTGACGACAAGGAACTTTCTGTTTTTTTTCTGGACGATAATAGAGGAAATGTTCAGTTGCCTTTTTGTTTTTGTTTTGTGTTGTTTTGTTTTTGGCAAAGACTTCAGGATTTTGAATTGGCTGGACTAAGATCAAGTAGGGATCAGTGGGTGCAGTGAAAGTGCGGTGAAAGTTTAGACAGATAGCTTTAGCTATTACTGTAGTAAATTATCTAACACTCCAGTGTAGGATACTACAACATGACAGTCATAACAGCGCAGGTCAGGCCAAAACACATACAGTGGGGAAAATATTTATTTTATCCCCTGCTGATTTTGTAAGTTTGCCCACTTACAAAGAAATGAAGGGTCTTTAATTTTTGTGGTATTTTTATTTTAATGTATAGAGACAGAGTACCAAACAAAAAAAACCAAAAAAAAAAAAAAATATATATATATATAGAAAGGCTAGAAATTGATTTGCATTTCAGTGAGTGAAGTAAGTATTTGATCACCAAGAAAAACATGACTTAGTACTTGGTGCAGAAACTCTTGTTGGCAAGCACAGAGGTCAGATGTTTCTTGTAGTTGGTCAGCAGGTTTTCACACATCTCAGGAGGGATTGTGATCCACTCCTCTTTACAGATCCTCTCTAAATCCTTAAGGTTTCTTGGCTGTCATTTGGCAACTCAAAGTTTCCCTCCACAGATTTTATATAAGATTGAGGTCTGGAGACTGGCTCGGCCCCTCCATGACCTTCGTGTGCTTCTTCTTGGGACACTCCTTCGTTGTCTTGGCGGTATGTTTTTACAGAACATGCTCCCGTCCATTTGCCCCTCAATGCAGTGAAGTTGTCCTGAACCCTTAGCAGAAAAACAGCCCCAAAGCATAATGTTTCCACCTCCATGCTTGACTGTAGGGTTGGTGTTCTTGGGGTCATAGTCAGCATTTCTCTCCCTCCAAACACGCGAGTCGAGTTAATGCCAAAGAGCTCAATTTTGGTCTCATCTGACCACAGCACTTTCTCCCAAGCCTTCTCTGAATCATTTGTATGTTCTTTGGTAAACTTTAAACGGGTCTGTACATGTGCCTTCTTGAGCAGAGGACCTTGCGTGCGCTGCAGGATTTCAGTCCATTGCGGTGTAGTTTGTTACCAATGTTTTGATTGGTGACAAACAAATATCTAACCTTTATATATTGAGGTTTTTTTTCAGGACTTTTTTTGGTTGATATTCTGTCTCTATTCGTTAAAAATAAACCTACCATAAAAATTACAGAGCCTTCATTTCTTTGTAAGTAGGCAAACTTACAAAATCAGCAGGGGATCAAATAAATATTTTCCCCACTGTAGATTCATTATTTAGATTAAAATGTGTAGTTATCACTGTAACACCACCAACACTAATAAAGAAATAGTTAGAAATTTAGGAAAATGTATTCAATTAAAGGTATTCAATTATATATATTATATATATATATATATATATATATATATATATATACACACAGTACAGACCAAAAGTTTGGAAACATTACTATTTTTAATGTTTTTGAAAGAAGTCTCTTCTGCTCATCAAGCCTGCATTTAATTGATCAAAAATACAGAAAAAACAGTAATATTGTGAAATATTATTACAACTTAAAATAATAGTTTTCTATTTGAATATACTTTTAAAAAAATAATTTATTCCTGTGATGCAAAGCTGAATTTTCAGCATCATTACTCCAGCCTTCAGTGTCACATGTAAAATCCAGTCTATCACATGATCATTTAGAAATCATTCTAATATTCTGATTTATTATGAGTGTTGGAAACAGTTCTGCTGTCTAATATATTTGATGAAGAAAAGGGTTAAAAAGAACTGCATTTATTCAAAATAAAAAAAATTCTAATAATATATATTCTAATAATATATTTTCTTTACTCTCACTTTTTATCAATTTAACACATCCTTGCTGAATAAAAGTATTGATTTTATTTCAAAAAAGAAAGAAAAAAAATTAATGACCCCAAATTACTGAGCAGTAGTGTATATTGATATTACAAAATATTTATATTTTAAAAACATAGCTTTCTTCTTTTTTTTTTTCTTTTTTTTTACTTTTTATTCATCAAAGTATCCTAAAAAAAGTATCACATGTTCTGAAAAAAATATTAAGCAGCAGAACTGTTTCTAACTTTGATAATGAATCATCATATTAGAATGATTTCTAAAGGATCATGTGATAATGATCCTAAAAAATTCAGCTTTGCATCACAGAAATAAATGATAATTTTAAAGTATAGTAAATTTAAAAACAATTATTTTTAAATTGTTATAATATATCACAATATTACTGTTTTTTCTGTATTTTTTGATCAAATAAATGCAGGCTTGATGAGCAGAAGAGACTTCTTTCAAAAACATTAAAAATAGTAATGTTTCCAAACTTTTGGTCTGTACTGTATATATATATATATTTGATCAAATAAATGCAGGCTTGATGAGCAGAAGAGACTTCTACTGTGATGACATTTACACACTGGAAGTTGACATAAAGTTTGGGGATCTACACTGTTTTTTCTTAAAATTGTAAGATAGGTATTTATATATATATATATATATATATATATATATATATATATATATATATATATATATATATATATATATATATATATATATATTTATATATATATATATCCAGTCCGTCTGCGATTACATGAAGAAATTACACAAGTGACTACAACTTTTAACAGTACTGTAGCTTTGCACGAAGGTTTCTTGAATCGTTTTGGAGATGTTGCTAGTGTTCTTCTGGATTGAGTCTGTCTCAGTTTCAGGGCCGTTTCTAGCCAATTTGAAGCCCTAGGGGAAATCCCCTATTCCCCCCCAAAAAACTATATATATTTTAGGGATGTCCACGATTAATCGATGGCTGATTAATTGTCGGTAAGAGATGCAATCGATTAAAGCTATCGATGGTCAATTAACCTATTTAATTTTGGGCTCAAGCGCAAAACACTGTGAGTGACGGTATATAAATGCATCATCGTTCATTCAGAATGTACAAATTAAGCTTTTAATGTGATTTAAACTTTAAAAGTACATCTTCAACATGAAAAGCAATAGAAATGAATAACTAAGTCATTTCCCCAGACATTTGTAAATTTTTCATAGTTATTTGTGTCATATCGTGCGCTTTACTTGTTAATTCGTTCCTACGACTTATTAATTTGTGGCAACTGTCCATGTTTCATTAATTTATTAATTTATTCCATAACCCATGATTTAACTGAAATAAGGGAACAAACTAACACATTCTTAATTCATGAAATCTTTCATTTCCCATCCAGCATGTTTACCACAGTAAACATATCAATAAACGGTGATGCCACAAATACAGCATCATTCACAAGCTTCTGCATGGACCTACAGTAACTAGCCTAGGCAGGGACGAATTATGATGCAGTGGTGCCCTGGGCACAGACTGATTAAAGACCCCCTCAGTTGAATTTGCATTCATTTTAGTCAAATATAAGTAAATGGATTTTGGACCTTTATAGATAATGTTAGTTAGTAGGCAGCCTAATGTTAGTGTAATCTCTTAACAATGCATAAAACATATATTTTTACTTGTACCAGACAGTGGTGGCTTGCGGGTTTTAAAATAGAGGAGGCAGACTACTTGTATAGGTCTGGGGATCCCTGCCAATTATTATTATTATCACTTTAAAATGGCTTTTTGGATGCTTTTAGTCAGAAAACGACACATACAGCAAGATAATATAATTTCATTTACAGGCCTATAACTTAAAGCAAACTTCCATTCACTGTTTGAATGACAGCTTGGTAAATCTGTTGGTGATCAAATATTCAATATCGCTACTCATCATAAGTACATTATCAGCGCAGCGGGAGACGCAGCATGTCATTTACGTCTCTATGATGATTGGTTGATACCAGAAGGGAGGCTAGCCTCCTTTATGAGGTTTCTTTTCTCAACACTCCTCAGCGCTGAAAGTGAACACTCGATGCTGATTGGCCATTATTTTGTTTTTTTTACCAACTGAGGCAGGAGAGCACAGCTCTCCCCCTCCCCTTCTCTGTCACCTAGTTTTGATGTTGACTTGTTTTTACCTATTGTTGTAATAACTTTTTTTTCTTAGGTGCACCAGCACAAAAGTTAGGTGCACCTAAATTTTCGACCGCATTGCATTTAACACAGCATTTTTACAAGTTCACTTTTTTTTTTTAATCGCTGTCCATATAGACAATATTGACTTGTAGCCTAAATGATTAACTAACAATCTGATCGACATGAAGTTCTTTATTTGAAGCACAATTCTACAAGAATCACTTTTTCTGAGAAACAAGTTTTTCAGGTAACTTACTGAAAAAAGTGTTGGTGCTTAAAGTGCTTCAATGAGCTGAAATTTAAACTTAAAACATCTCAAGATAAATTAAATAAAAAGAAAATCTAAATTGAATGTTTTAAGGGTGTTGTAATGTCTGTTTTGGGTTTGGTTTCAGGTTCATGTTTTCATGTCTTTTATTTTGTAGTTTGATTTAGCTGTTTGTGTCATGCTTCCCTTGCCCTCTTGTTGTCTTGCTATTGGTTCCTCTTGTTCCTTGTGTCATGTTCCGATTGGTTTGTTCTTATCATGTGACCCTCATTGTTTGTACAAGTAGTCATGTTTTTGCCATTGTGCTTTGTTGTGTATTAACGTAATGTTGCAACCTGCTGTCGGTGAGTCTAGTCTGTTCATGCCACGTCAAGTCTGTTCTAGTCAAGTCTGTGTATCTTGGTTTGGATTATTGTTTGGATTTTGGATTTCACCTTTGTAAATAAACTGCATTTGGGTTCATCTACATTCAAACTGAACATCTCATGGCTCAATGTCTTATGGACTATCCTCTATTGCAGTCACATGCCCCTCGGATGGCCAACTCCTGTAGTTTAGAATTTTTTGTTTGTTAAATATAAGTTTTGCGCAAATGTCGCGGCGCAAATTGAGCGTTTCAGGCATTTGGTGTGTAACGCGTGATTCACGCTAGTTGAAAAATCTGAACTTTGGCGAAAACCAATCAGGAGCTTTCTCTAGTAGTGACGTGATTATGACGTAGCAAGCAGGCACAAATCCGAAACAACAATGGAGGACAAAATCATTGTCGCTGTATGTGGATACCCAGAGCTGTATGATACATCTTCATACTTTTGTAGAAACAGTGGCTCCATTTATAATTTGAAAACTATAACAATCTAAACTTCAACAAAACACACGGGGATGTATGATACATCTTCGTACTTTTGTAGAAACAGTGGCTCCATTTATAATCCTGGAGAAGTTTTGCATTCCCCTGACTTTTGTGCTTTTTTCAGTTGCCTATAAATAGATACATGGCTAAAGTCTAATAACACTGTAATCAGTACAAACTGGGCTACAATAATACGTAAATAGCATGTATGTACATGATTGTGTTTTTGAGAAAAAACAACGTTTATGCGTGGTTAGTAAAATCTACAATTTTGAAAGTCCACTGAAAATAAGGTCATCAACAGGAAAAAACACATACAAAACGTTTCCCGGTTACTTAGCTGTCGAAACCTTGTTCCCTGAGAAAGCGATAAACGAGATGCTGCGGCTGCTCAGCGAATTGGGAAACGTCTTGTTCGTGACCAGCTGTGAATAATGCTTGTGTGGAGTTACACTAAGACCGATAGAATTGACGCGCCGGCGGTAATGAGAGACTTGTCTGCCTCGGCTCCTCTGATAAACAGACGACGATTAATATCTGAGCGCGTAAGCCCGGACTGAACACGGGGCTATAAATAGAATGAAGTACACGAAAAAACGGTGCATCAATGAGGCTGCAGGATCACGTTTTGTCTAAGCGATGGTGAAGAGCAGTCCTGGGACATCCTTTCAGTACGGCAATGCAGCGCAGTCATGCTCGTTAACCGCTCGAGAATTTCTAAGTCCCAGAAGGCACTTGGTCTTTACGGTAGTATTCGTGAACAGAGAAAAGCAGTAAAGTACACAGTAAAGTTTTGTCTAATCATTCTTACTGACATTAAGCTAGCAACATTATAACTCATATTACTTTTATATCGTATTGCTGTCTATGTTATAGAACATAAAAAACAAACAAACAAAAAAACATCCTGGCATGGTGAACATTGAGATGATGTAAATGAAACTTCATAATGTTTCACCTGATTATACATTTAGTCAGGAATTATAGTTTGGAAAAAGTCTAACTAGTAAAATGTGTACAAGTTATATGAAAACTAATACAATAAGATTAATAATAAAAAGACAAGCCACTTCATTCTTCTTTTTGAGGTAATCCAAATCTTATTCCTCTCAGCGCAAAGTGAACAGTAACATTTAAAAAATGTTAAGTACAGTCTCGCTGCTTTGTTTGCTCTGATTATGCATTTCTGAATGAAGATCACCGCAGACCAAGGCTGCAGACAGCGCACATTATTTGTTTTCTTTATTTTATAAATACACAAAGTTTTGTTGTTAATATGTGTGGATACAAATAAAAGTAGACCCTTTACAGATTCGATTGATGTATTGCTCTTATATGTACAAACGAAACTACAAGTGTAATTTAAGTTCTTTTCGGGGTTATCAGGAGAAAATGCCTCAACATGCGTATCCATAGACATCGACTTCAGAGGGTTAAGCATCTGTAGCAGGGTTCGATTAAAACGTTCTACCTGGCCATTCCCCTGTGGGTGGTAAGGGGTTGTTCTCGAACCAGCCACACTGCAGTACTTGCTGAGTTGTGAAAATAGTTGATTTTCAAGCTCACCTCCTTGATCGTGGTGAATGCGCATCGGAAAGCCGAACTTAAGTGCATAATCATTAAATACTTTGTCTGCTACCACTTTGCCTGACTTCGATGTGGTCGGATATGCCTGCGCAAAGCGCGTAAAGTGATCCACAATCACTAAAATATACTCATAGCCACCTTTACATTTGTCAAGGTGGAGAAAGTCAACAGACACAAGTTTGAATGGGTGGGTTGAGGTGATACTTACGAGAGGTGTACTAGTTTCACAGTTGGGTTCCTTTTGTTTTAAACACATGCAACTCATTACATGCAGTTCTATTTCACGCTGCATATATGGCCAAAAGAAGCGATCCCGAATCAAAGATATCATCCTGTCTGTGCCCTGATGCCCCATTTGGTCATGCAGCTCTCTCAACACTGTGATTTTATGTTTGTTAGGTATTACCAGCTGTTTTCTGTATGCCGTTTTTCTCCATAGGACTCCATGTTCATCCACTTCCAGCTTGTTCAGTTCCCTGGCTAGACAGTGACTCTGTGGACTGAAGCCTTTCAGCTGACAGCTTTTCTCCTGAACACTTACACTGCAAACCAGGCCCAATGTGTGGGTCGTCTTCTTGATCTTGTCGGATCTGTGATGGCGCTAGTGAGGCAACAACAGTTCTCTGAGACTCAAATGAATCCTCAGCAAATATGGCCATTGACCACGCTGCAGTCATCTCTGACTGTAGTCCTACAGACTATACAGCAGCCCCTACTGCATCATAGGAGATTTCCTCTGTGGAGTCATCCAGCAGGTTCTCTGCATGTGCCGGCATCCTGAATAAGAAATCAGCATCTGTGTTTTCCTTTCCTGGGCGATACTTGATAGTAAAAATAAAGTCAGCTAATTCTGCAACCCATCTACTTCCTGTAGCATTTAACTTAGCGGTAGACAGGACTAAGTTAAGTAGGACATAAGTTAATGTATTTTTGTCACTGTAGGCTGTAAAGAAGGGTGCATAGTAAAGAAAGTTGTGGAAACCTCTCAGTTATCGCCCATTTAAGAGCAAGAAATTCCAATTTACCTGAGTGGAGGTAATAGTTTTTCTCAGATTTTGACAATGCCCGTGATCCATATGCAATTACACAGAGCTTGCGGGAAAAGTCTCTCACGTAGTGGCGATAATAACTTAAAAACCCCATCACTTGTCTCAACTCACCAACTGTACTTGCTCTTTTCTCTTTCAGAACCCTGATGGCAGCAGTGTCGGCGGGGTCCATTTTGTTTCCTTCAGCAGACACTATCCTTCCAAGGTAACGAATCTCAGGTCTGAATAACTCACATTTACTGGGTTTCAATTTGATTCCGTACTGCCTCAATCTTTGTAGCACTTTTCTGACTGCTTTGACATGACTCTCAAACGTTTTACTAAATACAAGCGTGTCATCTAGGTATGGAACACAGATCTTGTCACAGAGGCCCTCTAGGCACTCTTCCATACAGCGCTGAAAAGTGGCCGGCGCATTCATAAGCCCACAGGGTATTTGAACCCACTCATACAATCCCCAGGGGGTTACAAAGGCTGTCAAATGCTTTCTATCCTTTGCCATGAACCCCTGGGGATAGGCTTTTCCTTGGTCTAATAATGAGAACATAGTGTTACCTCCAAGGCCATCTATCACATCCTGGACTCTAGGGATTGGCTGCCTGTCAGGGTGTGTCTTGCGATTTAACTTCCTATAATCAATACATAAGCAGAGAGAACCACATTTCTTTCTGACACACACTACTGGGGAAGCATATGCAGAATGGGATTTCTCTATCCACCCTTGTGCAATCAAATCAAGTAAGTAGCCTTTCATTTCCTCATAGGGGCTTGGGGACTGACATGTAGGTGTGTTCCACTGGTTCTTGTTCTTTCAAGGAAATTTGGAGCTTTAACTTTTCAATACAGCCTATATCACTGTCATTTCGGGAAAAACAGCCTGACTCTTCCCACAGCATCTCACAAACTATCTGTCTATTGTTGTCTTCTAGGTGGCTGAGATCGATCGGGGGGTCCCAGAGGTCTGTATCCACTTCCTGGTCTTTAGCATGTTCAACCTCAATACTGCTTACTTGAACAGGTGAGTGTGTGTTTGGGGATGTACTAAGTGAACACACAGATGCAACTGGCTGCACAGTGCCAACAGCGATTTTACCTGTCAACATAATATCATGGGCAGTTGAATTTTGCATGATGAGGGTGACGTGTGGAGGTGTCCCTTTTTTATCTGAATTAGGGTATCACAAAAGTCAAGCCCATCTGGCCACTGGACATTGTCATCAGGCTCAAAAACTAATAATGTGTCCTCTTTCAGTGGCTTAGTATGCACTCTGCACTTGACTTACATAATACTATGGCTTGGTACATTAACTACCGGACAAGGTGTTATCACTAAATAGTCACTGTTCCGCTCAGCACTCACTGCCTTAATGAATGCTCTGGCCTTTTTTTTGGCAAGTTAGGGAAAGCCTTGGTCCTTAATGAATGCTCTGGCCTTTTTTTTTTATTTTTGGGGCCTGGAGAAGTTTTGTCATGCCCTGACATTTGTGCTTTTTTTTTTTCAGTTTCTTATAAATATCTAAATGGCTAAAGTCTAATCTCACTGTAATCAGCACAAACTAGGCTATAATAATATGTGAGCAGCATGTATGTACATGATTGTGTGTTTTTGAGAAAAAAAAATGTTATGTGTGGTTAGTGAAAAACTAAAAATGTTAAATCACTTGAATAAGGCAATAAAACACATACAGAAAATTGTTTCCCAGGACTTTTGAGAACTGGAGCTTGTAGCCTAGAATTTTTTTTTTCTAAATGATGTGAAAATCATCTTGTTTACTCACTTACAGAAAACAATATATTGATTTAAATTTTCTAAGACACTTTTTGTTGGTAAAAGTCATATGCGAGTAGGCGTCAACTATCATGAATTCACACCTGAGAAGACAAAGGCCTGCATAATGAGCTGCATAATGAGCCATTCAGTCAGCTGTGTCACTGAGAGGGATGAGTTACAAGAAAGAATGTGAGGACAAAATAAATGTATATTATTTTATGTTTGTAGTTTATTTAGAATATATTTAATTATCCCACAACATAATTTAATATTCACTTGTGAGTGCAGTTAAACAGTTTATTAGGAAAAATCAAAGCTGACTTTCAAACTGAATTTTTTTGCATCATTACTCCAGTCACACAATCCTTCAGAAATCCTTTTAACAATCTTATTTTCTACAAAAAAACACATGTTATTATTATTATTATCATTATTATTATTATTATTAATGTTGAAAAGAGCGGAGAATATTTTTTTTCAGGTTTTTTTAGGGGGGATAAATTGAAAGAACAGCAATGATTGTTACATTTGTTACAGTTACATTTATTGTTACATTTATATTATTTACATCAAGCTTTTGAATGGTATAGTAGTGTATATTGTTATTGAAACTTCATAATATTTCACTTGATTATACATTTAGTCAGGAATTATAGTTTGGAAAAAGTCTTTGGAAAAAGTCTAACTAGTAAAATGTTTACACGTTATGTGAAAACTAGTACAAGTATATAAATCAATAAAAAGAGACTTACTTCATGTTTATGATCTCTGCTGAATAAAGTGCTTCATTCTTTTTTTCTGAGGAAATCCAAATCTCAAATCCTCAACCACATGACATCTTTTTTGGGGTGAATTATGTCTTATTCCTCTCATCGCGAAGCAAACAGTAAAATAATAAAAACTTGAAGAATAATCTCGCTGCGTTGTCTTCTGTTGTGAGGGCGTATTCAAAAGCCGCGCGCTTCAGTGAAACATTTGAATCTCATAAGCGCGCTCGGCGCGGGGGCGTGGTCGCATTAGAAGATAATGAAGGGAGACGTGAAAAACGGACATCGCGTTGTTTTCATATGGATTACTTTATCACAGAATATTTGTTTTCAGCAGCACTTGTTTAGTTTAAAAGTAGACATGTCAGGCTTTCTATAGATATCTCTCTCATGTCTCTTCATTGAGTATTCACTGAGTTACAGTTCATTTTAATGACGCATTTGTAACTGAAGATCAGCGCAGACAAAGGCTGCAGACAGCACTCCTTGTTTGTTATCTTTATTTTATAAGTGCACAAAGTTTTGTTGTTATTATGTCTGTATACAAAAAAAAGTAGACCCTTTACAGATTCGATTGATGTATTGCTCTTATCTGTACGATCAAAACTGAAAGTGTAATTTAAGTTCTTTTTCGGGGTTATCAAGAGAAAATACCCCAAAATGCGTATACGCTTTAATCGACTCCAGAGGGCCTTGGTTTTTCATCTTCAACATTTCCTTCTTTTGTTTGACTGTTGGTCACCACAATGACCAACAATCACATTAAAGCCCATTATAGGGCGTGGCTGTCGGTTGCCCTTCATGACAAGCATAGGAACATGAAATTCTGCAGTACTTCCAACCAGTCTAACGGTCACTTCTACCCAGCCCACATATGGAATATCTGTGCCATTAGCTTCTTCAATTTGCAAGGGGTTATCTGGGTCGACTATCTCTGCTATGTCTCTCAACTGAAGGTCCGGTAAGTTTTCAGCTTTCCACGTCTCATCGACAGCGGACACTTGTGAACCTGTGTCCCAAAGCACCTGAGTTCTCTGTCCTTGTATATAGCAGTTGACAAGACACTTCTTCCCAACCAATTCAGGCACCGTAGACTGCTTCTTTGTCTTCACATTTTTCTTTTGGTCAGTGATAGTTTTGCATGAGTGTGTTTGTTGGATTCTTGGTTGTGTGCATAAGCTCTGGTTTCATCTTTTTCCTGACAAATTTCTCTTTTTTCCACAGCTGATAATTTTATGGGACATTCTTGCCAGTTCAGCTCCTCCCTGTCCCTCGGGGGCAGCCGCTCTCCATTTAAAGGGGCCTCTCTCACCATGTCAGGTTGTCCCTGGTATCTCCTGCACCCAGCACGAAAATTATCATCACTTCCACACCTGTAACAATGCTGGCAGTATTCTTCCCCTCGCTGCTGGCACTCAAAACATCTAGGCCTAGGACGGGGCATGGGGTATCTCTGTGGTGCAAATCTCTGTTGAAATTTGGCCGGTGCCACAACTCGCCTATGACATGCACCACAACGGTAGTCCGGTACTATCCTGCCATTTTGATGAAGAGCAGCAGTGTTCTCTATGTTCCAAGGGGCAAACTGAGGCTGAAAGTTTGTTTGATGTTTGGGTGCCTCACAATCCATTTCCATATTGACAGGAGAGTTCCATCCTGTAGGATGACCTGTTCTTTGGATGGTCTCTCGTATCTGCGCCATCTCAGTTTTGAGGTCTTTTAACAATACCATTTCTGCTTTGAGTCCCTTTAACTCTGACAACACATCTGGTGGCAGGGTAACAGTCCGCTGCTGGGCTGTTTGTTTTCTATCTCCGTTGCTATCACTGGACTGTACAATGTGCATACCTGCTGGCCTGTGTGGTGTCTGCCGCCTCTTATCTTGTTTCTCTTTCTCATGCCCACATGCTATATTGAGTCTCTCTAGCAGCAGCTCATCCGAGGTGGTAGGTTGCAACGGGTAGGGTTGGAGATCACTTTTGATGTTATCATTCTGCAGACCTGTAAGTATAGTGTGCATAAACATGCTCTGTACAAGTACAGGATCATATTTCAGATTTGACTCCGCCTCTTGTGATACAAACAATATTTTTTGTCTGAGGTCCATCGCTCTAATTAAAAAGTTCTGCGGGGTTTCCTTATTGTCCTGAACCTCTGTGGTAAGTTGTTTATAAAGCTCTATTGCACTCCGTTCCTGATAGTGTGAGCGGAGAACCCTCCTAAGTGTAGGCAGAGATATATCATTTTTACCTTCAAGGTAGCTTCGCAGTTGCAGACCTGGAACAATAGCCCTGATAACAGCATCTACTATTTCTGTCTTGGAATACCCTTTGCTATGACCATTCTTGATTTGGCTAAACTGGGAAATGTGAGTCTGTCCTTTTGGCCCGGTTCACCAATCTGACCTGAGATTTTATAGTCTTTCCGCCATGTGGGGCTATTTAACTGGGTTGTTGGTAGATTTCTCTGTAACAATTCACCATCATCTCTGCTTTTCATTTTCCTTGTTGTCAGTTTCCGCATTTCAGTTTCTTTCTGTTGGACTGCCAGTCTTAAACTCTCCAGTTCTCTCATTCTTTTCTCTTTGGCTTCATCATCTACTTTAACCTCTTTCTCTTTTGTGTTTGCAAGAAAGATAGGAAAGCCTTTGATCATGTCCAATAAGCTCAATAGTTCCGCCATGCCCTCATCTTCTAGTTCAGTAATTTTGTCACGGTCAACATGCTGACTGACGTATGAAACAAGAGAACTTTTGCTTTTATCAGCAATCTTTTGCCTATCAACTCCTGATATTTTCAAAAAGTCACTTACTTGCATCAACTGTTCAGTAGTAAGCTGAAATAACAATCCTTTAACCTCAAATTGCAAGTTTTCAATCTCTGACTCCATTTTGGATGGTGAGTCATGGGTTGGACTAAGGGCTTGTGTTTTGTCTTGCCTCCCTAGTGTTGCCTCCCTAGTGAATAAAGCACCTTAGGTTGTGCCTTGGGCAGGACAAGACTTCCACCACTTCCGCAGCCAACACACTGTGCTGTCTACCACCTGGGTCAATTGTTTTTTAGAATGGCTGGAGTGTGGTCACTTTCTCTGTCACAGGACACCAACCTCACTTCAACAATCCCAGCGGTGCCTCCAAATATAGTCTCCCTGAAAAGGGGGAACATAGATATGTTTAACAGACAGACACGAACACTCGTTGCATTTCCCTCGACTTCTGTATTATGAGTGGGTAAAAGAACCATTCAGTTTTTCACAAAATACTTTTGGTGTACTTCTTGACAAAACAAATTAAGAGATGAGCATCAATAGACACTATATCCATTCTGGTACACACAATAAACAAGATAGCTTACACTTGTATGTGTGACAAAATGACTTGTATCAAATAAAGAAAAGTGCAAAATAAACCATATTACCTCAAATGAAAAGAAACGTAATACTATACATTTTACTCTGTACTCACAGGTCATTTGTACTCAAATACTCTGAACTTAAAGTGCATCTCAATCTCATAACATTTCAGTTATCACAATATAACACTTTATTACATTATCAATTTAATGAGGTGATAACAAGCTGGCTCTAATTTAACATGAAAGATTGAGCACGTGACCCATTAACACTCACTCATCTATGATACAAACTCAAATAAGAATAAAAAGTATGAAGAGCTATTAGCGTCACAGGAAACAAATTTTAACAACACAGTACTGTATTTTCCTCATACGAGTTGTTAGACACCTTTAAACATAATATGCATAATATACAGTACAGTGCATGAAATGTGCTAACGATAGCCTAGCTTCAAGAACTAATCACGTTCACCATGTGCGACTCAATCTCATCCCTTTTTTTACAGCACGGACGTATAACAACTATACAAACACCGTACATACTCAAACTACAACACTATTAAGATATTGAGGGGATTACCTGAAAAGGGGGAACATAGATATGTTTAACAGACAGACACGAACACTCGTTGCGTTTCCCTCGACTTCTGTATTATGAGTGGGGGAAGGGGACCCGTGTGCCTGTTATTAACTCTCTATGCTCGCCCTACCCTCTGCTGGAGTCTTCCGGTACTGCATCATAACAGACTACAGGACTCAATGACATATTAGCTATGAAATAGCAACAACAATAATATTCTCTCTTGATAGTTATACCTGTTACATTAATGGATCACCAGGCAGACATTCAGCAGTGACAGGCAGACACATATAAAGGTGTCCTGCATGGAAAGATGTTTCCCAGCTGACAGCTGTCCATTTTCACCTGTACAAGTGAACAACACTCAACATCGGCAAATAATGAGGCGCGTTGGAGTGATGTCACCACCCCTCTTCATCTGATTGGCTAGAGGAGGAGCTGTCAATCTAGAACTAGTGGACCAATGATGTCGCTTAAACCCACTGTGATTTACATGAAACTTTAACTGCAACATTTAGAAAAGCAAGCACAGAACATGGTAACAAAAGTGAAGGGAAAACAGCATAAGCATACAAAAAATAAAAATATGAGCAGAAAATGACCGGAGAAAGGAGAAAAAAAGAGAAATATAGAAATGTAAAAAATGATTTTGTTATTTTGTCAGACAATATTTGCATTAATATTTCAGTTTTGTGCAATATGATTTTAAACATGTTTAAAGTTTTGATTCATGCTTATCATTTTTAAAAATGCGTTATTAATTTTTTGATATTTTTCAATCTGTGACTATTGTTTGCTATTCTGGAAACTTTGCTTTCATTTTTAAATCTTGTACATTATATTTTTACTTGCGTTTTTAAATTTTGTTTTCACGCTTGTTATTTTTTTATCCGAGTTTAAGTTTCCAAATGAAAGAGCTCTTAAATTCCCTGGTCCCATCACGGGATGTCAAGTAGCCTATGCAACAGATTGTAATCAATACCCTATGTGGTCAACGTCGCTCTATATATGTGTCTATATATGTGTCTAACGATAATTATCACGCAATATAAATTTCCTCGATAAACGATAACAAGAGTTCGATAAATGTTAGAAAGTGCGCTAGTCATTTGAAGTGCGCCACTCGGACCATTTATCTGCTTCAAAGAGCAGTGCAGCGCGAGCTAGAGTAGATGCGTGATGCCCTTTCACGCAGGATGCGGAATGCGCTGCTCTGTGAAACCCATTCATTTCAATGGCTTGCGCCGGGCGAGGATATTTGTTGCTGCGTCGACCAAAGCACACACGCAGTGGAGCTGACGAGTCTCGCTCATGCCACACAAAAAGGGCTGTGAGATACAAATAACTCGATTTAGAACACAGATAACTCAGTTTACAGCCAGATGATACAGCGCTGACAGACAGGAGAAGTTTACAGCCAGATGATACAGCGCTGACAGACAGGAGAAACACTATGTGCAACGATACAGTCAGAAGACTTTTTAATCTACAATTGCCACTATTTACCATATATTTACTGTATTAACACCATAGTATTGTGTCAGAAATGTGGGTATTCATGAAGAATTTTATTAATGTAGACGTATTAAGTAATGTATAAGTAATGGAATATAATTACAGTATTTTTTGTGATTAAGCTATAGCGTTTAATGCACTAAATGTATTTAGACTACTGTTTTTCATAGAAGCAATACTACATTTTTACCATGGTATTGGTGCTATATTTGTTGTTTTAACTGTGATTATAATGCTCTAAATGTATGCTACTATGAAAGACCAATTGTTAAAAAAAGTCAGAATAATTAAATTTCACAATTGCTATTGCTTTTTTTTTTTATTATTTTTTTTGTTTTTGTAATTAAATTTAATTTACATCTGCTCAAATGTGTATTTCTAAGTGACAATTTTTTTATATTAATAATATTAACCCTCTAAGCGCCAAAGTCTCAAAAATGCGACAAGACATCATACTTAATAAAATAGTCTGTAGTTCCTAATATGGTGTAATATCTCATTTGTATTCCCTACCACTAGATGTCAGACATGTAGTACTTCGATTCTAGACCAACATTACGTTATGTTCCTATTCAAAGTGTTCGAGGAAATAGCAGAGCAAGTGAGCTCTTGTGTCATCGATGTGGAAGCAGTTCAGTTCATAGCGTGCGAGTAAATGGTGAGATTTATGAGAGAAAATTGCCAAATGTCTAATACAAAGTTGTACTGCAAGGATGTGTTGCAAATGTTATTCGCCGATTCTGACTCTGAAGGGGAATATTTGACTTTTGGAAATGATGATCGTTCGTCTAATAGTCGCGCTTCTCGCGGTACATCTTTGCAGCGCAATGGTGCCGCTGTGCAAGGCGAGAGTGTTCACGAAGCACAAATGATCATTTCGACACTTTGCCCAACGGGGATGGGGGTGGCAGGGGTGAACGTGGTTGTAGCGTCCATAGGAGAGCTGTTGCTGATCGCGCACATTCTAAGGGCCGGCTGACAGTACTGCTGCAGTCACTGTGGAGTAGGTGTGCTCTGCTCTGTGCCATGCAATGACAGGTTGGTACCATACTCTCAAGAACTATAAACTGTGTCACCTAGATACCTGATTGGGCAGATAGCTGGTCATCTGATCAAAAAATAGCATGTAGTTTACTATGGCACAGTAATATAGATGGCGGAGCGTCCACATGCAGCAGCTTCTCTCTGTCCCGACAGAATGGTGTTTTTGTGTTTTTGGTCTTGTGAGTCGCAGTGTTTTTGTACGTCGTCATCGCGTCTACCTGTCTTTAAGCGCACGTACAGTCGTGAGTTTCTGCTGGATGTCGGCAGAACCGCATTTTTAGAGTTAAACTCTGCGCACGCGGAACAGCTGCGGGCCCTTGGTCTGCTCCGGAGGCCTACATCATGACCGACCCCCACTGGTGCATCTCGCCCACAGCGGAGGCGCCACAAGCGGCGTGAGAGGAAGCAGAAGAGGGGTAAGTGCGGAGGTATCTGGGCTAGGCTAACAGCTAACCCACACAAGCCATCTATCCCCACCATCGTACTGGCTAATGTACGCTCTTTGGACAATAAACCAGACTTTATCCGATTAATACGTTCAACTCAGAGGACTGTAAGAGACTGTTGTGTTTTTGTGTTCACGGAAACATGGCTTAGCAACAGTGTTCCAGACTGCGCTATTCAGTTTGACCAGCTGACGTGCTATCAAGGTTATCACCTTGGTGCCTCAGACCACATCACTGTCATGCTAATGCCTGCATACAGACCGCTCATTAAAGTCGCCAAACCAGTTCAAAAACAGATTTTTTAGTGTGGCCGGAAGGATCGTCAGAGGCTGTTCAAGACACAACTGACTGGAATATGTTTAAGCAGGCTGCCACTTACAATAACACCACTGACCTCCAGGAGTACTCAGAGACTGTCACTGCCTACATCAACAAGTGTATTGAGGATGTAACAGTCACAAAAACCATCACTGTTTGGGCTAACCAGAAGCTGTGGATGACAGGGGAGGTCTACAGACTCCTGGAGACGCGGAACGCTGAATTCAGATCTGGAGATGAGGTGGGCCTGAGAACAGCCAGGGCCAACCTATCCCGCGGCATCAGAGAGGCTAAGAGACAGTACTCCAGGAGCATAGCCCATCAATTCAGCGACAGCAGAGACACTCGGAGCCTGTGGCAGGGGATACAGACCATTACGGACTACAAGCCCCCACCACAGACCTGTGACAGCAACATCTCTCTGCTGAATGAGCTGAACACCTTCTTCGCTCGCTTTGAGAAACAAAACAGTTCTACTGCACAGAAGACTCCACCTCCTCCCAGGGACCAGGTGATGACGCTGACCCCGGACAGCGTTAGGAGATCCTTCAGCAGGATCAATGCATGCAAAGCTCCGGGACCTGACAAAATTCCTGGGCGTGTACTGAGAGACAGAACTCACTGATGTCTTCACAGACATTTTTAACATCTCACTTAGTCAGGCTGTTGTTCCCACATATTTCAAAACTACCAGCATCATTCCAGTCCCGAAGAAGCCATCTCCATCCTGCTTCAATGACTACCGTCCTGTTGCACTTACTCCCATCCCCATGAAGTGCTTTGAACGGCTAGTCATGCATCACATCAAGT
This sequence comes from Cyprinus carpio, assembly GCF_018340385.1. NCBI lineage: Eukaryota > Metazoa > Chordata > Actinopteri > Cypriniformes > Cyprinidae > Cyprinus > Cyprinus carpio. The sequence goes on from NC_056589.1 coordinate 29,795,454, forward strand.
CTGCCCTCCCCCGCCCTCCCCCTAGCTGCATCACTGTGTGGTATGGCGCCTGCAACGCGTCCTGCCGGAAGACTCTGCAACGCATAGTGAGAGCAGCTGAGACGATCATTGGTGTCTCTCTCCCCTCCTTCCAGGAAATTTACGGAACCCGTCTCACTCGCAAAGCCCTCTGCATCGCAGGTGATCCCACTCACCCGTCACACAGCTTCTTCAGTCTGCTGCCATCAGGGAGGAGACTGCAGAGTCTCCAGGCCAGGATCAGCAGACTGAAGGACAGCTTCATCCATCAGGCTGTCAGGAAGCTGAACTCGCTCCTGAACTTGGCCACCCGTCCCTTTTCTGCCCCAGGCACCACTGAACAATGACCCCCCCCCCCCACCAGATCCCACATCCCCATGTCCTTCCACCCCCGCCTTCCACTAACATACGATGACATGCACCAGTCACTTTGTGCAGCATTGGTCTGCTCACTACCTCATTCACCATGGAACTGACGTCATTCTACCACCTCATCAATTGGTTTAAATAAAATAACTGCTCTTGAGCCCTTTTGTCACTATAATCAGACTGAATAAGCTTTTTTATTTTTTGCACTAATAGTCTTTTTATCTGCACTGTTTGTTCACTGGTTTGCACTCTATCTGCCATGTGCCTTGCGCTGCTTTATATAACTTTATTTTAATTTTTTATTATATGCTTTTTTACATTCCCTTATTGTATAGTTGTATCTTGTATTTTATATCTGATCTAGTTTTTTAGGCTCTACTGTTAGTGTTATCTGTATGCACCGGGGGTCTGAGAGTAATGCAATTTAAATTCTCTGTATGTATGTACTGTACATGTGGAAGAATTGACAATAAAGCAGACTTGACTTGATAGTAATAATTTACTACTTTTTCCGGGTTTTTTTTTTTCATTTTTTCCCTGATCATTTGGAATGAGAATAAAAAGACAAAAAGCATTAAAAAATAAATAAATAAAAAACATGCAAATTCAAGTTCAAACATCCATTCAATATCTATTATTTCCTTATTACATTTACACCCTACATAAACTTTCAGTCATGCCCAACATTTTTCTAATTTACAGTAGATCTCAATCATTAAGCCCTTTCAAGCCACAAGCTTTTGAAATCTTGATGTCAAAATACAGCATTTTTCCAAAAAACACTGGCGCCTAAAGGTTTAACAGGCAACACAAACCTGTGTCTTGATTTGAAACAATATTTCTCTTTTGAACATGCAGAACAAATATTTTTTATTTATTTATTTTTTTCTATTAAGATATTTATTACAATCGTTAAGGAAAAGTGCCTGGATAAGTGTAAATAATTAAAAAACTAAGTGTTTGACATGTTCTGACCACAAAGAATAATTCAAAACCCACAATTAACTGTCTGGTTTTTACAACTTTCACATTGGAGCAAAAATCTGCCTTTAAACTTGAAAGAAATAAAAAAATTGTACATTTATCGTGATAATTATCGATATCGACTGATATGAAAAAAAATATATCTAAATAATTTTTTGGCCATATCGCCCAGCCCTACAAGTAGGGCTATAACATAACCCATTATAAAACTCACACTACACCGGACACGAGTGGCGCGATCCAACAAAAGACAATAGAACCCAGTGATGTTTCTACACTGGATGTGACACGGCGCGATGCGACACGATCCCTATCAGTAAACTGATGCCTCATTCTATTTATGACAAAATGTACTGACACTACGTTCAGATGATGTGCAACTGTAGTGTGGTGTCATCAAGTTTAGACAGACTTTTAGCACAGCGTGGCATGGCACGGCAACTCTCGCGTCCAGTGTAGATACGGTTAGACAGTATCCGCTTTATTACAAATAATTCATATTAAAAAAAACAAAACAAAAAAACCCTAAACCAGCGGCATAACAAGATGGAAATATAGACTAGAAAATATATTTACACTTGCTCTGTCCTACGTCCATGACACTGACTCACTGCGGAGTTGCCAGTTCTAATCTTAACAGCTCTTAACGCCGAGTGTGCACTTGGATGATTAGATGCATGATGGGCTACACTGCATGAAAAGAGGTGTATCTGTACTAGGAAACTCCTGTATACACCACTGATTTCCGGACGTATCTGAAGTACCACTGAGTGTATAGATCAAATGCCACCAGGTTAGGTTAGGATACTTCCGGAATGATACCAATTCGGACGTATCATGCTGATGTATCCTACCATAGTACAGCCATTTGTTGCTATGGCAAATAATCCCATCAAAGATTTTGTCAGGAGACTTTTTCACACCTACAAAGGCTCTTGCATTTTACACCTGTGCACAATTCTGGTGTCCCCATTGGTTCAAGTTCAAGTTCAAGTTGAGCTTTATTGTCATTCCGCTACGTGTGGACATACAGTGGAATGAAATGTTGTGCCTCACAGGACCACGGTGCTTCATAAATACAGACATACAACAATGAAGTAAAACAGTAAAAACCTATACAACTAACCTACTGATAGATTTTGATTATAAATATATTCTATATAAATGTTTACTTATACATAAGCAAAAAAAAAATACAGTCTATACGAATGCTTCACATAATACTATACCTATAATTAGTGTGTGTGAAAAGTTTCCAGTGCGCGTAGAGGAGAATTGCACCAAAAAAAAAAAATTGTTTCATACAGTTTTTCTGTGATGTCGTAAGGTTGGGGGGTGGAAGGGGTGAGGTGAAAGTGACGTGACATACAGCCAAGTATGGTGACCCATACTCAGAATTCGTGCTCTGCATTTAACCCATCCAAAGTGCACACACACACCAGTGAACACACACACACCATGAACACACACCTGGAGCAGTTGGCAGCCATTTATGGTCCATGTTTCAGGAGGTAGGGGGTTTGTATGGGGTTTCAGAGGAGGGTGGGGTGATTTGAGTTCAGGGTTCTCACAGCTTGGGAGAAAAAGCTGTTGAGCAGTCTGGCGGAGCGGGCTCTGATGCTCCAGTACCGTCTTCCTGATGGTAGAAGCTGGAAGAGTCTGTGGAATGGGTGGGGTCCTTCACGATACTGTTGGCTTTGCTGGTGCATCGTGTTTGGAAAATGTCCAGGATGGAGGGGAGAGGGGCACCGATGATCTTTGCAGCTGTGTTCACTGTCTGCTGGAGGGTCTTGCGGTCTGCTGCACTACAGTTCCCGTACCAGACAGTGATGCAGCTGGTCAGCATGCTTTCAATGGTTCCACTGTAGAATGTGGTGAGGATGGGTGGACTTCCTCTTTTCAGCCGGCGGAGAAAGTGTAGGCGCTGTTGTGCCTTCTTGGACAGTGACATGGTGTTGGTGGTTCAGGTGAGATCCACTGTGATGTGCTCCCCCAGGAATTTAGTGCTGCTGACTCTCTCCACAGTCGAGCTGTTGATGGTCAGTGGTGGGTGGTCAACGGAATTTCTCCTTAAGTCCATCACAACCTCCTTTGTCTTCTCCACATTGAGGGACAGGTTGTTAGTGCCACACCATTCAGCCAGTTGTGCCACTTCGTCTCTGTAGTGCATTTCATCGTTGTTGCTGATGAGACCTACCACCGTTGTGTCATCCGCAAACTTGATGATGTGGTTGGAGTTGAACTTGGCAGTGCAGGCGTGGGTCAGCAGTGTGAAGAGCAGCAGGCTGAGCACACAGCCTTGATGGGCACCTGTGCTCAGTGTGGTAGTGCTCCAGGTGTTGTGGCCGACACGGACTGACTGACTGAGGTCTTCCGGTTAGAGAGTCCAGGATCCAGTTACAGAGAGAATTGTTAAGGCCCAGCAGGTTTGACTGCCTGGCTCAGCGAGGTGTTTAAGATATCTGTTAGGACATCTGTCAGCTGTTCAGCACAGTTTTTCAGTACATGGCCAGGTATGTCGTCAGGACCCGCAGCCTTGCATGGGTTTATCCTAGATAGGGTCTTCCTGACGTAGGCTGGAGACAGACAGAGCGCCTGGTCGTTGGGAGGTATGGGCAGTTTTTGTGCAGGTGTGTCATTCTGCATTTCAAACCGTGATTAAAAGTGGTTGAGTGCATCAGGGAGGGATGTGTCGTCATCACAGGCCTGTGGTGAGGGCTTGTAGTCAGTGATGGTCTGAATGGCTTGCCACAGGCTCTGTGTGTCTCTGCTGTCTGTGAAGTGATTGTTGATTTTTTTGAGCATATGACCATTTTTGCATTTTTGATGCCACAGGATTGGCTCTTGCTGTTTTGAGGGCTGCTTTATCTCCTGATCTGTATGCTTCATCTCTGGTCTTTAGCAGCCCATGAACCTCTGCTGTCATCCGCAGCTTTTGGTTTGCACATGTGGTGATGGTCTTCATGACTGTCACATCATCAATGCACTTTTTGATATAAGCACTCACAGTTTCAGTGTACTCCTGCATGTCTGTGAAGTTGTTGTAGGTGGCTGCCTCTTTAAACATCTTCCAGTCTGTGCACTGAAAGCAGTCCTGTAGTGTTGAGGTAGCATCATCTGGCCAAACTGTGATTGTTTTTAAAGTTTTTAAACCGGTTTGGAGAGTTTCAGAAGTGGTCTGTATGCTGGAATTAGCATAACAGAGATGTGATCCGAGTACCCGAGGTGGGGGCGGGGTACAGCCTTGTACACATTCTTTTCTGTTGTGTAAACAAAGTCTAGTGTGTTTTTTCCCTCTTGTTGCAAAGTTCACATTTTGGTAGAACTTTGGCAAAACTGTCTTTAAGTTTGCGTGGTTGAAGTCACCATCTATTATGAAAAAGGCGTCTGGGTTATTTGCTTGTTGTTCGCTGATGGCGCTGTACAGCTCACGAAGCGCGTCCTTCGCGTTAGCACACGGGGGTTTGTAAACTGCGACAATAACAATGGCCGTGAACTCCCGCAGCAGATAGAATGGTCGACACTTCACAAACATAAACTCCACCAGCGATGAACAGTGTTTTGTCACTACCACACTTTTCAAAACCACTTCCAAAACCCTGACAACTACTGGGACACAACTTTGTCACTTTCCCTTGAGATTATTTGCTTACACTTTTTACTAAGCCCAACCCAATCCCTTGTATAGTGACTTGATTGGTTATTGGCCAGCTATGTAGATAGACCGTGACCCCCTTCCATACTATACATCCCCCAAACTCTCAAAAAATTATAATATAATTTATTCAGAATTTATTTATTTATTTATTAAAATTAAACCAAACACTTCTCAAATATTACAAGGTTATAGAAAATGAAACTATACAGTTTTTAGTAAACAAAACTCTTATTAGTAATAGGGTCACAAATGAACCAGTGCTTCTTAAAGTTCCAAAAATAAATGTCCTTCTGGCTCAGTTTCATTATGTCTTACACGCTGATGGTGTGCAAGAACTAGCACGCATCTACCTCCAGTCTGCGCTGAAGGTGGTGGCAAAGGTCTGACAACTGTGGGCTCCTTTGAGGTGGAGATCTCACAACCCACACCAGCCTTCCATCAGCAATGGCATCCTCCTCATCAGACATCAGTTCCAGTGTTGCTGTCTGCCACAGTTCTCTCTCTGCATCTGTTTGAATGACCCTGGACTCCAGCAACTGCAAAACACACCACAAGTTAACCTCTAAAAACACCCAGAGATGTACCAAACTTAATACAGAGATTAATTTCTATACTTACTCATCTTTTCCTTTGTCTGATTTTAGCCACAGCCTTAATGGAATCCCTAATCTGTAACTTTTCTGGCAGAGACAAAGTGTATTTCCTCCACAGTGTTTCATAGTAAGTCCTGCAACATGCTGAATAAAAAATAATTCAGATAAGTGACAGAAATAATTCAAATTAGAATCTAGACAAAATAAGGGACATTAAATGATTACAATAACATATGATTACCTTTTATAGACTCAGAGTCTGCATCTGCAAAAGACGTCTTTAATTCCTCCTGCAGATAAGTAATCACTGCCTGATTATGAGATGAATTTATTCTGTATGAAAAGAGAGTCATGTGTCAATGATTACATTTAAAATGATTATGCAAAAGCCCATAAATAGCATTTAAGAAAAACAGCAGTCTCATCCAGTTTCTGGATTGAATTCATGTGGGTTGTTTTCCGAGTTATGGAGGCGCCTTACAGCTTCCTGTAACATAGAATTTAAAAAGCTTTAATACATACACACAAACATGCATATGAAAAAAAGAGTTTTCAAACAATGTTGCATAATATGGACAATCTGATAAATATGCTGGACACATACAACAATGCATAGGACATACAGTAGTTGTTTAGCTAAGCGCTCATTTAAGCTAACTTGGCGAGGTTCAATTTACGACTATATCTTTTAATTTATGGTTCAACTTACCGCAATGCCCACGTTATGCGCCCACTTGACTCTTTTATGCACATGGCTTGGCTCTTCCTGCGGTCTTTGTTCATCGAAATTGTGCTCAAGAGCCTCTAGACGCCGGATAGTCTCCCCGTGGAGCGTATTGCAGGCAGATGTGTACTTAGGCCCCATCCACACGCATTTCACTGTATACGCATAAATTTTGTATCATATAGGCAAAAGTTTCATCAACGCGAATCCGGCATTTTGGGAGAGTGAAAGCCATATTTTTTTAAACCAAGTTCCAGAGTGGATAAATTTAAAAACACAGCCCTTGCATTTTCGCGTGGACAGTGAATCCATATATTTTCTGAAACGATGATGTCATCAGCCCATGTCTTGCCCCTAATCAGACACCGCCACGTCACGTAACAGCAACAGAAACATGAACAAACACTGAATGATTGTCTTTTTATTAACTAACATTAACACAGATTAATAAATGTATTGTTCCATGTTCGTTTGTATACCGCGTGCAAGGTTTATGCGCATAGTCTGAGTCGTCTTCTCCATTTTTAGTGTATCTCTGTGGAAGAATTACAGCGCCACATGCTGGTCTGGCATGTATACTACATTGTTTTGTGTCGGTTTCGTGTGGACGTAGATATTTCTTGAGACGAGGGAAAAAAAAGATTGGATAGGGAAAGCGCTGGCTTCCTGTGGACGTAGCCTTAGTACTTCAACTGTGCAGTTAAGTCACACTAAAGAGAAGTTTGCGGTCATAATTCCACTATGTACAGTGGTTGAGATTTAGGCCAATGTAATTACAAAAGCTTGTTTGGTCATATTGTTATTGTCCATTTTCATTCTTTTTTTGTCATTATCTGTAAATGGAAACCTTTAAAATAAACCTTTTTTGTGATGTTATTTGTTGCATTCCTCTTGACTATTATATTCCATGAGGAGTAAGACACACAGCCTCACAGCCATTACTCCTCACTGCTAGCTCTGAGGATTCCTAGGAACTTTCACATATTCCAGTATACATCCACATACAGGTCGTATCTGGATATTTCAGGAAATTTACGTTTGCATGTTACCTTTCCAAGCACTCGGCCTCATACATCTGGCAAACCTAAAGTTTAGCTGGGATTTCCCATTCCATGTTTGTCCGGATACAGCTTTTTTCACGCAGTGCTAGTACAAATTTTTTTTATAAAAATAACTTAAAAGATCTTTCCAGCATTAAGGTAATCATGCTTTTTGTCGTTACTGTACTTAAGTCCATTGTTCAAGTATCTGTACTTTACTCGAGTAGTTTTATTGTTTATAACTTTTGCTTTTTCTTCACTACATTCCAAAGCACAAGACTATACTTTTTACTTCACTACATTTCATAAAACTTATCGTTATGTGCTCCAACACGCAGAAGCAGTGTCTGATTCATGAACAAACTGATTCTTTTCAATGAACCCGTTAAATAGGTTTGCAAAACGCACCAAACGATTCATTCACGAATTAGAATGATCCGACTGCAGCTGTTCTTGAGTTGACAACTCACTGAGTCAAATGAACCGTTTAGTGCGAGTCTCCAGTGAACTAAAATTCACAGGTAAGAACCGGGAGAACTTGCGAGCGCGCGCGCGTCTGATGCTGTTAAAAGTAAGTTACTAATGTCAAAATTTAGGATTAATTATTGTAACTGAATATCATATTTAGGTCAAAGCTGTCATTTGTTTGTGAACTAAATCTGCTGTAAAGGGTGATCTATTTAAGCTCACTGAAATGCATGAATACAGACACATTAACATCAGAGTCTCTATGTTTTAGGTAAAAAAAACAAAAACAAAAAAAAACATTAAATTAACACATTAAATAAAATAACTTATGCACGTTCATCTTCCCCGCTGCTGCTAAGTTAGCAGTTTTACTAAAATGCTATGCATTTAGCCCTATGTGACGTCTGTTTTTACATTGTTTGTCAGCACACATAACCTAAATTATTTTGTATCTGGATCAACTAGCCAAGTAGACAAATATAAAAGTTTATTCATATATATTTAAAATAAGTCAATAATGTTAGCTTATGCTAACTGTCTAGCTAACAAGCTTGTTGAGGTAATTTTTAGATATAAAGTCCAAATATTTTTATTCAACCACCTAGACAGATTACATCTGGGGGAAAAAGAAAGGATGTGATGTTCAGAACATGGTAACTGCAGTAATGATCAAAGTGGGAAGTGATGCCCTCAGGGGCATTTGGCCAGGGCTGTTTTTACACCACAGACAAGGTTTGAGAAGAAAAAATAAATCATTATGAATATGAATTATATTTTCCTTATTTCCTTATTGGTTATTTTGGGAATATCCCAGGTATTTTGAGCAGTAGGATTATAAAAAAAAAATGCTAATATAAAATTAAATGATAAAATTAGCCTATATAAAACTGCAAAATAAACATTCTTCTATCTGTTCTTTTTAGTTAAGTACATATAAAATCAATTACTTTTGTACTTTCACTTGAGTAAAATTGAAAACTGAGTACTTTTACTGGAGAAATATCTTACTGTTACTTAAGTACTTGATTTATGTACTTCGTCCACCACTGATTTCACTAAATCACATAAACATTTAAGGTCTGAAACAGATGCTGAGACATATGAAGCTGTATCTGCTGCATCTGTAGGTCACAGATGAAGGTCAGATCTGATGATCCTTATCCAGTGCAGGAATCTGAGCAGTTCAGGGCTCCTGAAATTGAGGTTTGAATCAACATCACGGGTTATTCTTCATATCTACTCAAACTGAATGAGGCACAAAGTCTTTTTCCAGAACTTTGGGACTTTTTTCTGTTCCTCTGATCCGCCAACTTCCATACAATCTGTTGAAAACAATAACAACTGATGCTGAAGACATCTAAACCAAGGCACTTACCACAAACTATTTTTTTATTTTTATTTTTTTGCTCTGACTTGTTTCCAGATATAGCTTTTTAATGAACCTGTCAATTTGAATAAAAGCATCTGCAAAATGAGTAAATTTAAATTAAAACGGTTCATTTTTAGTGTTATTTCTTCACTAGGTTCTTGTTTCTGGTCTATGTTGTGTTATGTACAGCTGAAATGATGAGAAGGTAATGTGCTCTAAATTAAATGATTTCTGATTGTTATTCTTAACCTTACTTTTTATTAAACTTTTTTTTTTTTAATTACATGCATACTAGTTTTGATTTTAAATGATATTTCATCCAAAACTGACCATTCTGTTCTCATTTATTCATCCTCATGTGGTTCAAACCTGTATGATTTACATTCATTAATGAAAGCTACAATTATTCTGAAGATTTAGCCAGGAAATGAAGATTTGAAATAGATTTGGATCATTTAAATAACTTTCGACCTAAGTTGCGCTTCTTGAGTACTGGTTTAACAGCAGCATTTTTTGATGCAGAGTTGGGTATACTTGATTTAACAGATCTTGAGACGAGCAAATAAATCCAGCCAGCACATTATTTAGCTGTGAAATGTCATCATCCAAGGACATTAAACCCTGTTCAGTAAGAGATGAGTCAGCAGCAATTGCATATTCTGTCTGATCAATTGATTTCCACCTGCAAAACTTAACAGTGAGGACCATAGTCAAGTCAAGTCACCTTTATTTGTACAGCACTTTATACACTACTGATTGTGTCAAAGCAGCTTCACAGTGTCAAACAGGAAAATAGTTTGTCAATAATGCAATAGCACAATATCAGTCATTTTTCCAGCTAAATGCAACAGGTATTGTTATTACACTGTTAAATATATATGTGTAAATACTGTTTAGTAGAATTTATGCAAAATTGTTCAATGTCACATCTTAAGTGTTTACCTGATCAAAGTAAGTGTTTCTCCTTTAATTGCTGTGATATCACAAGCTATCTTAACTTCCTGTTCTGTCTCCTCCTCTTCCCTTTCTGTATTGTAACCTCATGGGAAAGGTGGGTTTCTTTTGATTTCCTGATAATCTTATTTAATCTTTACCTTAATTATTGTTTTTACATCTTTATTTTCACTCAAATTCATGTGTTTAATGTTTCTTACCTTACATGTGTGATTATTTTTATTTTTACTCTTCTTGAGTTATATTTCTGTCTTTTACCTGAATATGCGGAAGCAAGAGCACATGTGATTAAGTGTACAACCTGTTTGTTCTATAGCTAGATTAATGAATAACCAGATGCCACCCAATCTAAATATTCCCTCACAGTTTAGAAATGACTTCATTGAATGTCTTCACTGATAAATACATCTTACCAGCAAACATACACTCATTTACATCCTTCTCTTCACTTTTTAAGTCTTCAAATTCATCCTTTCTAATCATCCTGCTACTTGTCCGCTTGATCCTATTCCATCTCATCTCCTTCAAGCCATTTCTCCTGCAGTACCTGCACTCACTCACATCATTAACATATCCCTTCACACTGGTGTATTTCCCTCAACATTTAGACAGGCTCATATAACCCCACTACTAAACCAACCCTTAACCTATTTCTTGTAGAAAACTACAGACTGGTTTCGCCTTCTTCCTTTCATTGCAAAAACACTTGAACGAGCTGTGTTTCTCACACAGAACAAACTCCTTGACAGCAACCAGTCTGGTTTCAGAAGTGGCCTTCACAAAGAAGCACAAAATCACTTTTACAGACTTTTAAATTAAATTTTCCCTCCTGGTGGAATGACCTGCCCAACTCAATCCAACCAGCTGAGTCCTTTGCCATCTTCAAGAATTGGCTAAAAACACATCTCTTCCATCTTTATTTTGCCCTCTAACTCTAGCATTCTCTACTCTAATTCTATTCTTAAAAAAGAAAAGAAAATACATTTGTCCCTTTTAGACACTCTATTCATCTGCTGCTTGTTTTCTCTCTCTCTCTCTCTATCTCTCTCTCTCTCTCTATATATATTTATATTTTTATATATTTATAATTTTGAAACTAACACTTGCTTTGTAATGTTTTTGTATTCTATCTGTTTTCTTTTGTTATTTATTATACAATTAATCTTTGTATTTTTTTTTTTTTGTATTTAGATTATTATAAGTATCCCCCAGAGTTAGATAAGTCCATACATACCTTTTTTATTTCTGTGCGTTCTGTAAGTGTTATTTGACGCACCCACCGCTAGCCTAGCTTAGCACAAAGACTGGATGTGAATGGATAATGCTAGCATAGTAATCCCAATAAGTGACAAAATAATGCAAACATTTTCCTATTTACATGTTTTGATCTGTATAGTCACAGCGTGTACAAATAACAAGGCTATATGAGACAGAGACCATTTTTAATCGTATAAATACTGGGAACTATATTCTCACTAGGTGTAGGAGCACAGCTTACGTTACTTGGGCGGAGTGGCTACTTGGGCAGAGTGATTAGCACAGCACACGAGATGCCCTGTTGATGGTTCCGTAAACAAAACAAACGTGACTAACTAGCTAGACATGACTCGTGATCATGGCTGACTTTGAGGAATTGTCAGACTCAGAGTAATTTTACTGTGTATCAAACCAAGATCCAGAACCATATAGTTTTGAGCCAGGATACACAGACGAGGAGTTACAAAGTGCTGTAGAACACTCATCTCATCCTGATTAATAATTATCACAGAAAATGTATAAAGAATTATTACAGGAATTGATATATTTGAAATGCAATTTATTACAGCTAATATATTCAACAGCTTATAATACAGTAATGTTAGATAATTGCATTACAATAGCCAAGAATATGGGGAAAGTAATAGCAAAAGGCAAATAGTTTTTGCACAATGAACCCACAGACAGTAACGTTAGCCTACTATTTCACAAACATTTTCTCAAAAAAGAAAACTGCCCTTCCCCCTCCAATTCATTAGCAAGTTGAATGTATTAGTCCTGAGAGTTACATTTAGCGCCGATCATTTGTTATTGAGTGATACAGTGTGTTCACGACAACACAATAATAACAATAAAGGGGATACACGGAGCCCCTATTCACGTAATAGTGTCACTACTAAGGTTATATTACATTAGCATGGCACTGTTACAGTATGGCTAATGTTAGTCATCTCAAAACATAACGGAACACTTACCGCAGCAACAGGTGATCCAATTTGTCCTGTCTTTATTATCGATGGGATGGCTGTATCCTTTAGCACACGTTTCATGGTCCGTGTGGCAACTTGCATTTTTTCAAAATAGTCGTCTACAGTAAAATGTTCAGAGCAAACGAAATACTTCGTGATGGTGTTTACAGGTGTGTTTGGAACTATACCCAGAACAAGTAGCCATCGCTTCATCAGGTCAGCGTTTTTTTGGTTGGAATTCTATGAAACATCATAGTATTACCTAGTCTCCCCTGTTTATTGTCGCAGCTTTTTACAATACAGCGAACACCCATGACTGTACACTATAAATGTACTATCTAGTAATTGCTGACTCTATTACTCCAACTCTGAGCGAACTCTCTGCTCCTCACCACGGCGCGTCTCGTGTGCTGCGCTAATCACTCCGCCCAAGTAGCCACTCCGCCCAAGTAACGTAAGCTGTGCTCCTACGCCTAGTGAGAATATAGTTCCCAGTATTTATACGATTAAAAATGGTCTCTGTCTCATATAGCCTTGTTATTTGTACACGCTGTGACTATACAGATCACAACATGTAAATAGGAAAATGTTTGCATTATTTTGTCACTTATTGGGATTACTATGCTAGCATTATCCATTCACATCCAGTCTTTGTGCTAAGCTAGGCTAGCGGTGGGTGCGTCAAATAACACTTACAGAACGCACAGAAATGAAAAAGGTATGTATGGACTTATCTAACTCTGGAGGATACTGTGAATAAGCTAAAGTCCCAAAAAGTCGGAGTGTTCCTTTAATAAAAAATTAAATGAAGAAGGTATGTGTGGAATTTTTTTATTCTGGATTATATCTGTTTTCTTTTTATTTATTATATTATTTTAAAAACCCTTGTTACATGCACTGCATTAAGTTAACTGAGACTTCTTATAGCACTTGTATATAATTGCTCTTTTGTTGATTTTGATTGCTTCCATTGTTCTCACTTGTAAGTCTCTTTGGATAAAAGCGTCTGCTAAATGACTACATAAAAATAAATAAATAAAACAGATTACATCAGAAATACAACAACAAATGTAGATTCTACAGCATCTAAGATGTCAGCTTCATTCATCGCACTCAAAGAAAAACTGCAGTGCTTTTGTAACGAAGAGGCAGTGGCATTAGGATCCATGTGCAGCTTTATTAGTTCACAAGGGAGGTCATACAGCATAAATCAGTAACTGGCGTCAGATACAACAAGGATCCCTCTGGTCACCAGCCTCCTCCTGGTGCGCCGCTCCTCTCAGACCACCAGAGGGCTTGAGCAAAGAGACATGAAAAGTGGGTGAGATACGATAATGGGAAGCCAAATTGGATTGAAACAGGAGTTATTTGTTTGAGAATTTTGAATGGACCCACGTACCTGGGACTGAGCTTCTTGCAAGGTAACTGGAGACGAAGATCCCGAGTGGACAATAAGACCCACTGACCTGGCGGATAGTTGGGATTGGTCCGCCGAGGGCAATTAGTTTGTTCCCTTGTTCGATTAACTGCTCTTTGGAGATGAACATGAGCCTCATTTCATGTTTCCTCACTTTGTTGCCGCCACGAATGAATGGCAGGAAGTTCTGATTGTTCCCTGGACCATGGAAATAGTGGAGGTTGGAAACCCGGGACACATTGGAAGGGGGGTACCTGTTGCAGGTTTGCGGAGTGAATTCTGAGCATACTCAGCCCATAGTAGGTAGTGGCTCCAGTCGGTCTGATTACGATGGCAGTATGATTTGAGGAATTGAGTGGGTTCTTGATTGAGGCATTCCACCTGACCATTTAACTGAGGGTGATACCTGGAGGGGAGACTGACATTGATGCTGAGTTGTTGGCAGAGAGCTGACCATACTCGAGAGGTGAACTGAGGGACCCGATCAGAGACCACGTCCTCAGGAAGGCCGTACTGTCTCAAGAGCAGTGGGTAGTTTGGGTAAAAGAATCAGGTGCCAGGCTTTGGAAAAGTGGTCAATAACTGTGAGGATGGTAGTGTGACCCTGTGAAGCAGGCAGATCTGTTACAAACACGATGGTTATGTGAGACCAGGGGCTTCGTGGGATTGGTAATGGTTGTAGGAGACCAGCAGGCAGTTGATGAGATAATTTGGTTATGTTGCATGTTGAACAGTCTTTGATGAAGGTGATTGTGTCTGCTTGTAGATTGGGCCACCAGAAACGATTATTTAATAACTGAAAAGTGTAGTTGCAATACCTGGGTGTCTGGAGCTGGGAGTTGAGTGAACTAAAAGAATGACTCTTTGTCGTAGGGCTTGAGGTACATACAGGTGCTTCTCAATAAAATAGAATGTCTTGGAAAAGTTCATTTATTTCAGTAATTCAACTCAAATTGTGAAACTTGTGTATTAAATAAATTCAATGCACACAGACTGAAGTAGTTTAAGTCTTTGGTTCTTTTTATTGTGAAGATTTTGGCTCAACAAATTAGAATATGGGGACATGCCAATCAGCTAATCAACTCAAAACACCTGCAAAGGTTTCCGGAGCCTTCAAAATGGTCTCTCAGTTTGGTTCACTAGGCTACACAATCATGGGGAAGACTGCTGATCTGACAGTTGTCCAGAAGACAATCATTGACACCCTTCACAATGAGGGTAAGCCACAAACATTCATTGCCAAAGAAGCTGGCTGTTCACAGAGTGCTGTATCCAAGCATGTTAACAGAAAGTTGAGCGGAAGGAAAAAGTGTGGAAGAAAAAGATCCACAACCAACCGAGAGAAGCGCAGCCTTATGAGGATTGTCAAGCAAAATCGATTCAAGAATTTATGTGAACTTAACAAGGAATGGACTGAGGCTGGGGTCAAGGCATCAAGAGCCACCACACACAGACGTGTCAAGGAATTTGGCTACAGTTATCGTATTCCTCTTGTTAAGCCACTTCTGAACCACAGACAACGTCAGAGGTGTCTTACCTGGGCTAAGGAGAAGAAGAACTGGACTGTTGCCCTGTGGTCCAAAGTCCTCTTTTCAGATGAGAGCAAATTTTGTATTTCATTTGGAAACCAAGATCCTGGAGTCTGGAGGAAGGGTGGAGAAGCTTATAGCCCAAGTTGCTTGAAGTCCAGTGTTAAATTTCCACAGTCTGTGATGATTTGGGGTGCAATGTAATCTGCTGGTGTTGGTCCATTGTGTTTTTTGAAAACCAAAGTCACTGCACCCGTTTACCAAGAAATTTTGGAGCACTTCATGCTGCCTTCTGCTGACCAGCATTTTGAAGATGCTGATTTCATTTTCCAGCAGGATTTGGCACCTGCCCACACTGCCAAAAGCACCAAAAATTGGTTAAATGACCATGGTGTTGGTGTGCTTGACTGGCCAGCAACTCACCAGACCTGAACCCCATAGATTCTCCATGTATTGTAAAGAGGAAAATGAGAAACAAGAAACTATAAAATGCAGATGAGCCACTGTCAAAGAAACCTGGGCTTCCATACCACCTCAGCAGTGTCACAAACTGATCACCTCCATGTCACGCCGAATTGAGGCAGTAATTAAAGCAAAAAGAGCCCCTACCAATTATTGAGTACATGTACTGTAAATAAACATACTTTCCAGAAGGCCAACAAATCACTAAAAAAAAAATTTTTTATTGGTCTTATGAAGTGTTCTAATTTGTTGAAATAGTGAATTGGTGTTTTTTTTTTTTGTTGTTAAATGTGAGCCAAAATCATCACAATTAAAAGAACTAAAGACTTAAACTACTTCAGTCTGTGTGCACTGAATTTATTTAATACACCAGTTTCACAATTTGAGTTGAATTACTGAAATGAACTTTTCCACGACATTCTAGACATTCTAATGATCGGTGAGTACAGTAAAGGGGTGTTTGGCTCACTCAAAAGCGGCCTTCATGGCGAGAAATTCTCGATTGTCCACATCGTAATTTTGTTCGGTGGGATTGAGCTTGCAGGAGTAAAAGGCGCAGGGATATAATTTAGGCGGGTTACCATGTCCTTGAGAGAGAACTGCCCCAATGCCAGTTCTGGATGCGTCCACTTCTACGATGAACTTTCGTTCAGGGCTGGGATGGTACAAGATAGGTGCGGTTGTAAATCTCTCCTTGAGGGTTTGGAAGGCTGAACGGGCTGCCGAGGACCATTTGAGGCGTTGACTACCCCTCTTAATCATAGAAGTAATAGGATCTGCTACAGTGCTGAAGTTACGAATGAAACTCCGATAGAAGTTGGCAAATCCTAGAAGGCATTGCAGTTCTTTTAAAGTGCCAGGTAGAAACCAGTTGACAATGGCTCGTACCTTCTTGTCATCCATGGCTACCCCTCCTGAACTCGAATACCTGAGGAATGACGACTGTCTCCTGGTGAAACACACACGTTGACTACCGCTCTTTTAGAAGTAATATCTGCTACTGCTGAAGTTGAATGAAACTCCGATAGAAGTTGGCAAATCCTAGAAGGCATTGCAGTTCTTTTAAAGTGCCAGGTAGAAACCAGTTGACAATGGCTCGTACCTTCTTGTCATCCATGGCTACCCCTCCTGAACTGATCACGTACCTGAGGAATGATACTGTCTCCTGGTGAAACACACACTTTTCGGCTTTGGCATATAGCTGTTGGTTGATGAGACGTCGTAAGGCCGCCCGAACATGCTTGACATGATCCTCATATGAATCTGAGTAAATTAAGATGTCATCAATGTAAACAATGACCCAGCAATTTAACACGTCTCTGAACACATCGTTGATGATGGCCTGAAACACTGACAGACTGTTGGCAAACCCAAACGGCATAACAAGATACTCATAGTGCCCAGTTGTTGTAGAGAAAGCAGTCTTTCATTCATTGCCCTCATGGATGCAAATGAAATTGTATGCACTGTGAAGATCCAGCTTGGTGAAGTATCTTGCCTTTCAGAGCTGTTCCAGGGCTGCAGGGACTAGGGGCAAGGGGTAGCAAAACTTGATGGTGATGTCGTTGAGTCCTCGGTAATCAATGCAGTGATGAAGACCTCCATCCTTTTTTTTTGACAAAGAAGAACCCAGCAGAGGCAGATGGTGGTGTAATGACCTCTCATAAAAATATCAGCTCAGAGAGAAGAGATCTACATAGCATAAACAAGAATGAGTAAATAGCAAAGTCACTCAAATCTATTTATTCACTCACTCACAACAGACGTCACAATAATAACGAACATACCAACCAGGGAACGAAATTGTACAAAACAGACAACAACTAATAGAGAAAAAAAACCTAAATACAAATATAAAAACGCTTGTTTGCTGGCTAGCCCACAAGATCTATTGACGCCCTTCTTTCTTCTCCTCATTGACGTTTATACCGGTATCAGTCAGCTCCATCAATCAGCCACTCAAATCACGAACAGGTGCGTCCAACTAAGAGAGAGATATAGCGCGTACACGCTCCAAAAGGATAGAGTGATGCCAAGAAAAACAAGGGAAGGACAAAACAAAGAAAACATACACAGACCAAGCCACCGACCGTAACAGATGGGGATGGACTAATAAAACCCTTACAGAGATCCTCTTCAATATATGACTTCATAGCCTCAGCTTCAGGTTGAGATAAGAGGAAAACCCTTCCCTTGGGGGGATGTGAACCAGGTTGGAGATTAATGGAACAGTAACTTGTTCTATGAGGAGGTAGTTGGGAAGCTTTAATCTTACTGAAGGCCTTGGTGAGATTGTGCTATAAACAGGCGTGAATTCCTTCTCCTCTCTGACTGGAGTAGCGTTGAGACAATTCTGAAGGCAGGACTCCGACCACTGTATAATCTGTCCTTCGAACCATGAGATAGAGGGGTTGTGCTTCTCTAGCCAAGGCAGTCCCAGGATAATAGTTTGTGAAGATTAAGATACAAAGAGGCGGATAGATTCGGTGTGAAGAGCTCCAGTGCATAATTGAATGTCCTTGGTGGTGAATTGAATTCGGCCGGTGCCCAGCGGGCGGCCATCTAGTGCTGCCACTATCAAATGAGATACACAGGGAATAAGATGAATATTATGAGTCTTTGCAAAACTAGCATCAATGAAATTTCCTGCAGCCCCCCGAGTCAATCAGAGCCATAGCCTCTGTGATCTGGCCATTAATATTTAAGGTGATTGGAATCTCTAAAGCAGTGGAAGAACTGAGATTCACCGCAGAACGATTGCGAGGTGGACGAGTGGGACGGGAAGCTCTCATGTGTCCAGATAATCCGCAGTATAGGCACAGATTTTTGCAAATGCGTCTCTCTCTCTCTCTCCTCTCCGCTGAGATGAGTAAAGGCGATGTGCATGGGTTCGGTGTCAGGAGGTGGTGATGTGGTGCCGACTGGAACCAAAGAAAGCAGAGTCTGATGAGGAGAGTGAAGGAGGTAAACAATCTGAATGGCCAGCTTAATTAATTGATCCAAGGATTTCCCCTCTTCACGATAGGCTAATTCAGACTGTAATTCCATGCTCAGACCTCTGCGGAAATGTAGTTTGAGAGGATCCTCCGGCCACGCTGTTTGTGCAGCGAGTGTGTGGAAAGAGAGAGCATAATCCGACGCCGAACCCCTTCCTTGGCATAGAGATAACAGCTGCTCACCTGCCTCCTCTCCACGAGCGGATGTTCAAAAACCTTCTTAAACCACTGGATAAAGGCCGAGAAGGAAGGGAAGACAGTATGATTCTCGCTCCACAACGCGGTAGCCCACTCTAGCACCTTTCCAGTGAGAAGCGAACAGACAAATGCGATGCGACTATCATCTGTGGGATACAACATGGGTTGTTGGTGAACAAACATGGAACACTGGACTAAAAAAAAACCTTACATTTCAAGGGTGAGCCATCAAACTTCTCAGGGAATGCCAAACAAGGGCTGGTGGTGAAGGTAGATGAAGCCAGGGCTTGAGGCGCTGGATTCGAAGGAGGAGCATGAGCTTCAGGTGCTTGCAGATGAAGGGCTTGCAAGGTCTTTACCATTTCCTCGGTTAGCGAGGTAAGTCAGTTTAGTTGTTGTTGGTGTGTGGCCAGAACCGATGCTTGAGCAGATACATCTGTGGTAAAGTGATAGAAAGCTGCTGGATTGATTTCTGGCGAAGTGTTCTGTAACGAGGAGGCAGTGGCGTTAGGATCAATGTACAGCTTTATTAGTTCACAAGGCAGGTCATACAGGCATAAATCAGTAACTGGTGTCAGATACAACGAAGGCTGGGCAGATTCATAAACATAGTTCATGATCAGGGTCAACGCAGGCGGCAGACAAACATTATGTGAAGTCATGGCCTAATGGTTAGAGAGTTTGACTCCTAACCCTAAGATTGTGGGTTTGAGTCTCGGGCGGGCAACACCACAACTGAGGTGCCCTTGAGCAAGGCACCGAACCCCCAACTGCCATAGCATAAATGGCTGCCCACAGCTCCGGGTGTGTGTTCACTGCTGTGTGTGCACTTTGGATGGGTTAAATGCAGAGCACGAATTCTGAGTATGGGTCACCATACTTGTATGTCACATCACAATAGCTTAAATCCACAAGGCAGGCAGGGTCAAAATAGGCAGACAGCAAGCAGTTGTCAACGGGTAATCAAACACAGGAAAACCGCTCAGAAATGTCTGCATTACAAAACAAGACTTTGCAATGAAAGCAGGGAAGTCACAGTTTAAATAGGCCAGGCAATGGGAAACACCTATGCAGGTGATTAGTCTCAGGCATGGGGCATTGTGGGAAATGAAGTCCGAAGATCGGTTAATACTCCGGTGATGGTTCCCTCTGGTGGTGATCGGAGGGAGCCATGGAGGCTGAATTTGTGACAGCTTTACAATTATAGGACAGAAATAAACTAGTTTATAAAAATTACAAATGACTTGCTTCTTGCATCAGACCAAGGCTGCATCACACCATTGATCATGACATACTCAGGGGCGCCGCCAGGAATTTTGGGCCCCATGACAAAAAAATCGAATTGGGCCCCCTCTGCGCAGCTGTTGTCACCACATCTCTAGGACCTAACTGTCCCATCAAAAGCTTTACATAACTCTAATCAAAGGCTTGCAACTGTCTTGCTTCTTGTAGTTCAATACTAGTACTAGCACAATATTTACTACTGGTGATTTGTAAATGCAAGTCTGCATACAGTATGCAGTTCACTATTTGATGCAAGATTAAAAGCCACCATAAAGATGTCCTTAAAGCAACACTATGTAACATTTTTTACCTTAAAATAATGTTTCCAAAATCGTTTCAGTGGTTCATCAAGTCGTAACAGGATGAAAGGCACTTTTGCCACAAACCTGGGTCAACATCCTGCCTATGACTTCTGCCTTCTTCCACCATGCATCTCTCATTCTCACCATCACTGTAACTTTCTTTCCTTCTACCTTTCCTTCCACACTTCTTCCTCCTTCTACCTGAGAGGGCCCTGGCTCTGTAGGATGCACACAATGCATGTGTGCATACATATATACTGTGATATATACAGTACATTAAAATATGCCATATACCAATAAATGACACTAACACTACAGAACATTGACACAAATTACTTATAGTTCTGTATTACCACCACTTGATTACATACATTAGATACGATAGATTTGTGTGTGTGTGTGTGTAAGCTTCTTAAATAAATTGCCCTTCATGATGGGAATAATAAAGTCTGTATCTATAGATGTCATTTAACGGCCAAAATTCAGTCTAAATGAACACATTCAACTGGATTATTTTAATATTGTCTGTAACTTACATGCAGGTTGAGGTAAGCTACTCATTGTTTCTAACTGCATCCAGTACAGACAGGAGGTTGTGTTTTTTGTTTATTTGTTATTTATGTCATAATGGTCATTATGTGAGAAAATTATTTGTGTTTGATTTCTGTCATTAATAAATATTCCATGGTTATGGTAAAAAAAAGAGCAAGAAAGACAGAGAACCAGATTTTATTTTACTACTCAACATTATGGTCTCTGTATGTCTAGCGCACCGTGCATTGACTGTCTGTCTGCAACTAACTAAACACCGTCACTGATGAGTGCGCTAAGGCAGGACCAAACCATTTCATGCAGATACAGGGGGGTGGTCGGTCAATATGGATGTTTTATTTTTTGGTCAATGGTGATATTTAACTTTTATTGCCAAAATAAGTAAAATCAAAGATATCATTCATTTTATTATTATTTGAAATATACTCGATGATGGTTTTTACAGTGTATAATATAATAAAAAAATTTAATTCGTTTTTACCTATTTGTTGGGGCCCCTGCCAGTCAGGAATTGGAATTGTCCTAACTTTCCCCCCCATCCGGCGCCCATAGACATACTCATAGATCGATTACAAAACTTTACGATATTCAAGGGCAGGCTTTTTAGATGGTTTAGATCCTACCTGTCCGATCGCTACCATTTTGTTTATTTATACGTGGAGTCATCTCAAATTATCACCAGTAGAGCATGGAGTGCCACAAGGATCTGTTCTAGGTCCTCTGCTATTTTCAATATACATGTTGCCTCTTGGTAATATTATTAGACTGGTTTCCACTGTCATGCTGAGGATATTCAACTATATATCTCAACAAGACCAGATTAAACTTCTAAATTATCTTAGTTAACAGTGTTAAAAATGTAAAAGATTGGATGACCAATAATTTTCTCCTATTAAATTTGGATAAGACAGAGATATTACTTATTGGACCAAAAAAAGTACACGGAAACTCTTGGATTAAATTTGCAACTAGACAGATGTAGTGTTACTTCCTCTTCAGTCAAAAATCTGGGTGTTACATTAGACAGTAACTTGTATTTTGAAAATCATATTTCCCATGTTCCAAAAACCGCATTCTTCCATCTTAGAAACATTGCCAAGCTAAAAAACAAATTACCTGTTTCTGATGCAGAAAAGCTAGTTCATGCATTCATGACCTCTAGACTGGACTATTGTAATGCACTTCTAGGTGCTTGTCCTGCATCTTCAATAAACAAGCTACAGGTAGTCCAAAATGCAGCGGCTAGAGCAGGGGCGGACTTACCCATTAGGCAAAGGTAGGCGACTGCCTTGCGCCCCCAAAAGCCAAGGGCCCCTAAAATGTTTTTCATATACAAGATGCGCATTAAGCGTGATCACGCGAACGGTTGCTGTTTATGGTGTTTATTACCACGACAACTGTCTGCATGTCTGAGTTGAATGTGCTTCTTGTGTATCCTGCTTGTAGCAAATGAAAATATTATGCATCTGAAGTTTCTCTTTTCCAGCGCGCACACACACCTCTCTCTCTGCGTCTGCTCTGTTCAGCGAGTGGCTGAAAGGAGCTGCGCTTTCAGTTAAAACACAGATATGTTGCTTCTCTAATTTTACATGCTAGTACAGCCAAAATCACAGCACAGCTACTGTCTTTATCTTATGTGTAGCCTCAGAAGAAGGCACAATTATAAATCAGGATTTTTGTGCAGATGAACATATTTGAAGGGAGAGCTGGTTATGTAGTCTTAATGGGTCGTGTTTCAGTCACTATTTCATATTCAACCCGTTGTCTGACAACAGCAACAGTAAAATATATAAATGAAAATAGTTTTGAGAATTTAGCTGCATCAAAATAAAGTATGTGGCACAGAGAGTCAAACAAATTTAATAATAAATAATACATTTACATTTTGCATGTTCAGAAAAAGTGAGCTGCACTGTCCTGCGAAAATGTAAACAGGTTTAAGTAAATTGCTCAGTGCAAAGAAAAAGAAGTAATAGTAACCTGGTTTCTCTATTTTTTTTTTCATGTGTCTAATAGACATGAACAAGTTCTTTGAAAAACATCTATGACCTATGAACCATATCTACTCTTCATGCTCTGTTAACCATGGTTTCGCTAATAAACATATAGTGCATAAAGCATCATTATTTGTCCATGCACATGTTGATTAGAGTATTAAAAATGTGAAGGCCCTGTCAGTTTCACAGACGGGGCTTAGCTTAAGCCAGGACTAGGCCTTAGTTAAATTAAGATATTTAACTTTTACAAAAAAGCTTTAGAAGAAAACATTACAGTAATTATATACATAATTATATTTTCAGTTGAAACAGCTCAAACATGCATTTTAGTCTGGGACTAGCTTAAGCATTGTCTGGAAAAGTATTAATTTAAGGTACATTTAGAATAGATTAAAATGTGCGATTAAGTTGTGATTATTCACGGGCTAAACTCATGACAATCATTCAATTAATCACGATTAAATAGTGAAAGTTAAAATGACTAAAATTAAATGTAGGCTTATGCTGGTAATTCATCAGTGGACTTTCTCGTTAGTATAGGCTATATTTTTTCACGTTTTTCTCATTCTCACTAATTCAAGTTTTTATATGAATGAATCTCTGAAGGGAACCGATTGTCTTCAGAAAAGTTTCAATAGCATTTTCATTTTACCTCATAAAGTATCATTTATGAGCTGAGCACTGCTTTGTTTACAGCCATTACCAGGGAAACCACTATATTTCTGACATTCCAAAAGCACCTTCTGCTGGCAGAGAATGAATGTGCATTTTCAATAATCCAGTCTGCAGTTTTTGTTCAGACCAATGTGAAAATTCACCCACATAAATCCGTTTTAAATAATATATTAATTTATACTTCTGACTCATCCCTTTTCTTAAAAAAAATGTTTTAAAGGTTCAATTGTGAGGTTTTTCATTTTATAATGTATTTAGTTTTTTGTTAAAACTTGTATCTCAATGGTAAAACAATTGCTATTTTGTGGTCTACAACATGAAATAATAAAAGTGTCTGCTAAATAAATAAATGTAAATGTCAAATTAAATTAAAGAATCCCATTATAACATGTAAATAAAAAAAATTTAGAAACATTGGACACAACAATGTGACACCATTGTGCAGCAGCAAGCATCACAACAAAAAAGGAACCTCAAGGTTGATCTAGGTAAATGTGTGCCAAATTCCTATATTTGCCTGGGGCCCCTATTTCACTAAATCTGCCCCTGGGCTAAAGTCCTTACCAGGTCAAGAAAATATGATCATATTACCCCAATTTTACAGTCTCTGCACTGGTTACTTATAAAGTTCCGTATCAGTTACAAAATATTATTACTTACCTATAAGGCCCTTAATGGGTTAACTCCTGCATACCTAACTAGTCTCTATCATGCTACAATCCATCACGCGCTCTAAGGTTGAAAAACTCTGGACTTTTGGAAGTACCTAGGATAGCAAAATCCACTAAAGGAGGTAAAGCATTTTCACATTTTGCCCCCAAACTCTGGAATAGCCTTCCTGATAGATCTAAATTAAAGAAATCTAGATTAAAGACATTTCTTTGGCCAAGCATTCAAATAATGCATCTAATAATCTTGTACTGCAGTTATATCTGATCAAATGCACATTACTATTCTTTGGTTGAACAAATCAATTTTGCTTGGTTGAAACAGCAGCTAGTCTAATCATGTCTCTATTTGTTTCTCTGTTTCTGCCACGGGATCCCATTGTAACATCCCATTGTAACTAGGATTTACTCAAGCTCTTCAGTCTGGATCCAGAACACCTGAGAAGAGATGATGCCAACCCCTCAGATGATGCCAAACCTGAAACAACATACAGAACTACCAAATGTTGCTATAACTTTGATTGTAACATATAATAATTGTTGTTAAAAGTATTTATAGTCTGTTTGATTATGTCTTTAATTGATGTTTCCATACATTAACTGACATATTCACCACTGATAAGCTACTACTAAATAGATTGCAGAAACATATTGTACAGCTGCGCTATACAAATAAATTTTGAAAACTTTAATTTTATAGAGACCAATGAAGGCAATTTTATCTGAAAGGCTACTTATTTGTTCTGTGTGTATCAGAAATCTAATGTTTCCAGTAAACCGAAGCCTGCTGTCCCGTGTCTGGTTCCACAAAGTCACAATGCAGAGTCAAATATTTCAACTGGTGTCGCCGGCCTTACATTAAGCTTGGCGTTGCGAGTCACTGGTTACATAAAGTCAGTTCAATGATGATTCAGTGATGTCATCATCCAATTCAGCTCTCTTCCAATAGTGTCTGTGCAATCAGTCAAGAGTCCCAACTAAGCAAGCCAAAGGCGACATCGGCAAGAAACCAAAACTCCATCGGTGACAGCAATGGAGGAAAAACCTTGGGAGAAACCATGCTCAGTCGGGGGGCTAGTTCTCCTCTGGCCAGGCAAAATCAGCATGGCGTGGTTTAATTCCAGCCTAAAACACAGGTGCGGAGGACTTGTCTGGTTCCCATGGTCTTGTGCCGATGGTTGTTGAGGTGACAAGGTCTTCGCAGGGGATCTGTCTCTTGGGCTCATTAGTTGACATGGTCTCTTCCAACATTCAGGGCTGTAGAGGTCAACTCCAGGTGCTGATCCACCATCTGGGCTGGATACAGCCTGAATCTGGTGGCTACGGTGACCTCAGAATAAGAATGAAACAGACTAATATAAGCATAGATGCCATTCTTCTTACAATGTAGTGAGTACATTGGGTGTTATGTGAAGTCTTCCCGGTTCCGGTTGACCTAATTCAGGGTTCCTCAAATCTTGCCCTGGAGGGCCAATGCACTGCAGAGTTTAGCTCCAACCATGATCAAACTCACCTACCTGTGATTTTCTAATGAACCTGAAGGCATTGATTAGCATGCTCAGGTGTGTTTGATTAGGGTTAGAGCTAAACTCTGCAGGAAAGTGGATCCCATGGGCCAGATTTGAGGATCCCTGACCTAATTAATGCAGCCTAAAAATCCTTTAACGCAGTGGTTCCCAATCCTGGTCCTGGAGAACCCCCAACACTGCACATTTTAGATGTCTCCCTATTCAAACACACCTGATTCAACTCGTCAGTTCATTAGTGAAGACTCCAAGACCTCAAATGTGTGTGTCAGATAAGAGAGACACCAAAAGTGTGCAGTGTTGGGGGTTCTCCAGGACCAGGATTGGGAACTACTGCTTTAACGGATTTGAATTATAGAACTGTGATAGTGTATTATATGTATGCCAGGTTAAAGAGATGGGTCTTAAATCTGGATTAAAACTGACAGAGTGTGTCTGCTTCCTGAACAATGGTAGGTAGATTGTTCCAGAGTTTGGGGATCTTAATAGGAATAGGATCTGCTGTCTGCTGGCCAGAACGGAGACTATCTGGGGTGCGTTTCCCAAAAGCATCGTTAGCAAACTGTGGTAGTTAGTTCCATTGAAATCTATTGGTAACGATGGAACTTGCGACCATAGTTGCTTTTGGGAAACGCACCCCTGGCTGGTGACACCCACAGCTTGTTGTTCAGACATCGTGGGGGCACTGGTGGCCTCCAGCAGATCTGCTGAAAATAAAGAATATTGACATAAAAATATGAAATTAAAAATAGCACTAAGTGGTGGTACCACTTATTTTAGCACTAATAAGGCTCATAGTAAAAATAAACATCAATATATGCCATAATATAAACTAGGTTAGTAGTAATAATTATAATAATAATAGTAATAAAAACTGTCAAATGTTCAACATATTTCACTATTTATGACTTAATGTCAATAAAGTTTCCCACTGGATCACTGTATAATGTTATACAAACCTGTGGCAACATCCAATGCTCTATTGTGTACTTTTGGCCTACATTATGATGCATTAAGTGAAAATTAGCACTACAGTAGGTGGCCATCCAAAACGTTGGTTCTACTGCCGCTCGTACCACCGCTGCGGCGTCTGCAAAGTGCATTTGCAGCTTTTGACCGCTGAGTGGCGCTTTAATCACAAGTTTACAAACAAGCGCATCAAAGCACATTTTCGCAAATAGACGTCAGCTTTGCCTGACTGAAGTGTTATATTTGACTGCAGTCGGGGAAAATGAAAGAAAAAATATTTAATATTCACAGATGAAAGTTTAGTCTTTATGAAGATATGTGCGTTTCTTAGAACGAATTCAAACAGGATAAATGTCAAGCCTATAAGCCTGTGCTTATATTTTCTCTACACCATATTTTAGATTTGACACATTTAAATAGTGTGCAGTATTATTTATATAATATGAATTATGTGTTATATTATTCAAAAGAAATTGTGGTTTACTTTGCATCGGAGCATTAAAAGTGGTAGCCTATTGTGAGCTAGGCTTGCTGTTTTATAAATTATTTTCTTTATTTTAGTAAAACGTGAGGTCTAATTAAAACAAGAAACAAATAAATTAAACCTGCATGATTTAACTAAATCATTGAAACTCTAAAGAATGGACTGATTAATAAAAGTCCTCATGATTAAACTCAAGTTCTCTCATTATAATCAACGAAATACAAACAATGTAAAAAAGAGCTTCATTAATTGATAATTTCAGTCTTCTTTACTTGCTTTCATGTAATTTAAGTAAAAAAATAAAATAAAATAAATAAAAAATAAATAAATAAATTGTAGCCGCATTAAATGCGGGTTTATAATATTCCGTAAAATATCAGTGCAAGATTTGCTCTGCATGATGCTGAGTGCTCGCAGCATTTATTCTTATTTGTCTACATATTTTATCTTCATTATAAATCTTGTTTGGTTTTATTTTGGATAACTGCGTGTAAAAAAAATATATTTGCTTTGTAATGCATATGCAAAATGTGAATTATTATTCATATTCAAGTGTTTGTGCGAAAATTATTAATACGCATGCATGACAGGGAGGCGCCCTCTCGATCACTTGAATTTTTTTTCCTGATAATGAATTTACTTAAAATTGGGGTGTCTCACATACATGAGAAATATATCTACAGAAAGCCTGAAATGTCTTTTAAAGGAATCAATTCAAAACGAAAGCATTATGTAATCTGTGAAGGTTGCATTTCTCTTTAAAGGCACGTCCATGTGGAGAGAGTCAGCACTGTGAATTTCATCTTGCAGCCGACAAGAAAACATTTGTTTATTAATAAATAATTAAAATGTCTCCTTTTTTCACAATTATTGGGCTACTTCTGCCTGTGCTTTGGGGCAAACTTAATGCATGTTCTTGAGCGCGGAATATATAAGGCTCATTATGGATTATAGATGTAAATTTATTATAAACCTGCGATTAGTTGAATAATTTGAAGTGGACGCTGGTTTGAAGTGGACGCTGGTTTGAAGTGGACGCTCTATCATCTATCTTTTGAGGACTCTGTTCGCCGCTTCTCCAGTCGCGCCAAAATAACGCCAAGTTTTAAACCTTTTTATCTTCTACCTTTTTATCTTTTACTATCCTCTACCCTCGCCACCGACCAGTGGACCTTTTACAAAAAAAAAACAAAACAAAAAAAACCTGTTTACCTCCCGCACCACCGAACTGTGGACCTTACTGGATAGCTAACGTTATCAGGTAGCTTTTGAGTCTAGCGGTGGCCTACCTGTTGCCGCTAGGAAAACACCTGCTCGGAGACTCCCTGGAATTGGTCGTCGCTGCTCGTGCATCGCAGCTGCTACGTGGCTAAAACGGCCGTTTTTCCGCGCCGCCGCCTCCACTATGTTGAGTTACTCCGTCAACCAGCTGATGAATCTCAACAGTTTCCTCACTCCACCGTGCATTGCTTAAACAACTAGGAATTCTCCGCCGTTCACGCTATCTCCATAGAAGTTCCCGCAGAAAGTTTGTCTGCTCACAGACAAGTCCTACCATCCCGGCTCTCTGGTCAGCAACACGAACTGTCGCACCACATACACTGAAGCTGAATGCAAAACGTGGAGTGGACTCCAGTCTGCTACGGCCAGTGCAAAGATTTGTTGCTTCATCAAGTAGCAAAATCGAACTCTTAAATGCACAGTCTATTACAAACAAATCCTGCCTCATTCATGACCATATCCTGGAAAAATCTCTGGATTATATGTGCATTACAGAGACCTGGCGCCAACCAAATACCTTTTTTTTCTTTAAACGAGAGCTGTCCCCAAGGATATAGCTACCTCCAGAAAGCTCGCAGCACGGGGCGTGGTGGCGGCCTGTCAGTCATCCATCGCAGCGATCTGGATTTATCTCTGCAACCATTACCTGAACTATCTTCATTTGAATGCCTTGCATTTAAATGTAAGTACCCTTCCCCTGTGTTGTTCCTTCTCATCTACCGACCACCAAAATCAAACCCATCATTTATCACTGAGATGTCAAATCTTCTCACAACTTTCTGCACATCCTCCGCCGATGTTATAAATTTTAGGTGATATGAACATCCATGTTGACACCCCCTCCTGCCGTTTTTCAGCTGAATTTCTTCAACTACTGGACTGCTTTAACTTAAAACAACTTGTTGGTGTTCCCACACACACCAGGGGGGCATACCCTGGACCTGGTCATTACTAATTCTGCCCCTCTCACCAACCTGCAGGTGTATGACCTAGGTGTGTCCGATCATAAGGTAATCTCTATGGATTTGCCAGTCCCCATCCAGCCTCTCCAAGCCTAAGCGGAATATCTGTTTCAGAAACCTAAAAAACATAAACCCAGAACTCTTGGCAGCAGACTTTCAGCATCTTTCCACACACTTTTTATCACCTGACGAAGCAGTGGACTACTTCAACAGCCATCTGAGCAGCATCCTGGACCTCCATGCACCTGTTAAAACAAGAACAGTCACCTTCACCCACTCAGCACCCTGGTTTACAGATGGGCTTCGTAAGATGAAGGCAGCAGGGCGGGTCCTTGAGCGGCGTTTCAGAGCCTCTGGCCTCACTGTACATAAACAAATCTACCGGAAGCAACAACAAAAATATGCACAGTCCCTTAAAGAGGCAAGGTCACAGTTTTTACTCCGATGCCATCAGAAACAGTCCAGGAAATTTCAAGCAGCTCTTTTCCACTATAAACCACCTTCTCAAACCACAATCGACCCTACTTACTGCTGCTACAGAAGAGCAGTGCAATAAATTCATGGATTTCTTCACGTCAAAAACTGCACATATTCGCTCTGCCCTTTCTGGTCCTCCCCCCCAAACTGTTCCCCCAACATATACCATCTCCCAACCCCTAAACTGCTTTCCTGAGGTTTCATCAGAAGAGGTGCAGAACATCATCAGGAAGATGAAATCCTCCACCTGTCCCCTGGACCCTCTCCCAACCTCCCTGGTAAAAACTCATATCACTGTCCTAAGTCCCCTGATCACTGCTGTTATAAATCATTCCCTCAAAACTGGTCACGTTCCCCCTGTCTTAAAAAATGCCATTATCACACCTCTGCTCAAAAAACCCACTCTTGATTCGGAAGTCCTATCCAACTATAGGCCCATCTCAAATCTCCCCTTCATATCAAAAGTACTTGAGAAAGCAGTTGCCAGCCACCTTCAGGACCACCTCAAATATAATAACCTCTTTGAAAAAATTCCAGTCAGGTTTCCGCTCTGCTCACAGCACAGAGACTGCCCTTGTTAGAGTCACAAACGACCTCCTCATATCATCTGATGCTGGCTCCCCCTTCCCTCCTCATCCTCCTGGACCTTTCTGCTGCATTTGATACTGTCGACCATGGTATTCTTTTAAACCGGCTCCACCTCACTACTGGACTAAATGATACTGCCCTCAGTTGGTTCAGATCATACCTCACAAACCGGACAGAATACATCTCCCTGGGCCACTCCAAATCATATCCACACACAGTTACTTGCGGTGTCCCCCAGGGGTCAGTCCTTGGCCCCATCCTCTTCATTCTATACCTCACCCCCCTTGGCCAAATCATCAGCCGTCACAAAATCTAATTCCACTGCTATGCCGATGACATACAGCTCTATGTACATGCCACAGCTGAATCCACACCCTCACAGTCATCCCCATCAAACTCAGCACCTGTCTGGAGGAGATAAAGGGTGTGGATGGAGCACAACTTCCTTCAACTAAATAGCTCTAAAACCGAAGCCATCTTGATTGGCACTCCTCACCAAATCAAATCATCATCCATAACCAGTATCACCTTTTCTGGCACCAACATTCCCCTCTCATCAACAGTAACTAATCTTGGTGTAAAAATTGACTCCCAACCTCACTTTTGAAGCTCATATAAATTACTTATGCAAGACCTCTTTCTACCACCTCCGTAACATCTCCAAACTCCGGCCCATTCTCACCTTTTCAGATGCCGAAAAACTGGTTCATGCCTTTGTCTCCTCCAGACTGGACTACTGCAATGCACTTCTCATTGGGATTCCTGGAAAGAGTCTGCAGAGGCTTCAATACATCCAAAACTCTGCAGCTAGGATCCTGATGAGAGTGCGGAAATATGAGCACATTACCCCCATTCTTCACTCACTCCACTGGCTTCCCATCTCCACCAGGATTGAGTACAAGGTTTCACTCCTCACACATCAATGCATCCATGGACATGCCCCCTCCTACCTAAAAGAACTTATCAACCCACAAACCACAACCCGTTCCCTCCGTTCCACTCACTCAAACCTCCTCCACATACCCAGAAACCAGATTGAGGACAATGGGAGACAGGGCCTTTTGTACTGCTGCCCCGCATCTGTGGAATGGCCTCCCTGACTCCTTGAGGGCTCCACAATCTACTGATTGTTTTAAAAAAAGGCCTCAAGACATTTCTTTTTAGCAAAGCTTTTGGTCCCTTTTAGATTATTATTATTAACTGCTTATCTTTTTGTTTTTGTTTTAACCCTGTAGCACTTTGAGATCTCTGATGAAAAGTGCATTATAAATATAATGTATTATTATTATTTATTATTATTCCTGCGATTAGTTGACGACTAGTAAATAGAAAAATCTTACGTGGTAGGCAGCTCTATTAAATACCCTCTAGTCATCTCTGTTAAACTTTTTAAAGCATTTTATACGCATTTGCATAAATTCTTCTTTCAGAACAGTCTGTAATGGAGAGATGTCTTAACACTGATTTTTCCTCTGAAACACAAAAACGAAAATTGAAATAAAATTGATATTTTATGTTTTGAGATTGGCCAGCCCTTCTCTGCAGATATTGTGCTTCTGGTTTGTGCATTTTAAATCACATAAAGTCTACAAAATATATAAAAACTCTTGTGTTTTTTTTGTCACGTCTGTACAAAAAAAGCCTATAAAACATGTTCATAAACGGATACTTTACTGATGTCTGGACTCTGTTTGGGATTAAAAAAAAATCAATATATTGTTCATGAATAGGCTACATTCTGTGAAAATTTATATTTCACACTCTAAAAAATATTGTATAGACGCAACAAAATAAAACGGCCGACGCTCCACTCAGGGCTCATAGTTCTGATTGGGCTCAACCCAGAAGATTATAATGACGGCAATAGTCGAGCGTTACAGGCTCATTCTCAAGGAGTTTGTCTGTTCCTTTTACTGATTATTTTTGGGTTAAAGCATGATTTAAACAGGTAGGCTACAGCACATTCACACGCAATCGCTGTTGCAATAATGCATTCAAACAAATGTAATTTTACATTGCTGGTTCATCTGTAACTGATTTTGAAATCTGTAAGAAATGCATTGATCTGTAGATAAAATAACTGACGAAAATGTACTGTTATTTTCATCAAAAACAAAATTTGCACAGCAGAAAGCAGCAATTATACCTTTTAATGCTGACAATGTTATTAGTTTGGCGTTTGGTAGGAAAAAAAAGTTTGCACACAATAGCCTAATCCCCTTTGAAACTCTCCTGTTATTTTATTTATTTAGGCTACGGTATGAACTTAACATTTCAACTTTATCCAGGGAGCAAGTACGGAGCAGTGTTTCTGGTATCAATGAGCGCGGATTTTATTTTATTTATTTATTTTTTTTTTTAGTTAAGGCAACTTCCTCTGAAATTAAGTTATAATAACTAATAAACTTTGTTGCGCTATACAGTAGTCAACATTTGAAGTGGCTCAAACCTTTCTTTAAAGTTGTCCTAAAACCTGTTCTGCAAGTTTGAAACCCTCATAAGACACTGTCCATATGAAAGACCAAGAGATTCACACATTTATCTCGACCCCCACAAGATATACAGAACTACCCCAAAACCCCAACTCCCTCCAGCTGAACTGAGCTCGGTCTGTTTTTTGGCTGTGAGGAACGGTGTGTTCTCATGTTACTGGGTTGAAACATGCCTGCACTCACAGCAGATCTACTCTTTTTATTCATTATTTTCCCGCAGCCCATATTATTATTATCACTAGACCAAAATAATAACAAATTCTCAATTGATAATTAATCATTATTTTTGAGAAAATCATTGTTATTTGTGAACGTAGGCGTTTGAGGAAGGCTTTAAGACCAAGCGGAATCCTCCGTCAGCTGCTCCCGCTTCACAGCGCTCGTGACTCGCGCTCACTGACCCAGCTTCACCGTCCACGGTTTGATTTTATAAAATCAGTTTGATCATGAGCCCAACATTTAGCAAGGCGGGAAAACATTCAGTCTACCTGAAGAAAGACGTATTTCATTGAGCTAGTGCTGTTAAATAGAGAGTAAAAACAAAAACAAACAAACAAAAAAAAAAATACCCTTTAGGCTTTTCTTAAATGTGGAGCTCATTATATTGAAGTACAAATCCAAACACCAGAAGCAGCCTACACTCTCGAAGTGTTCTTTCATTGAAAAGTATGTATTTTATTTATTCACAGGCTATATGGTTGAAATAATATTTTAGTTGAAAACTTTAAGTGCAATTGTTTAAAAAAATGCTTTATAGGCTAACATTTCATAGACCTTCAGTTGTTGCTTTAAAATCCAATGGACAGACATAGGCCTATATTATTGTACATTACAAATATTTGGATCGTCCCTTATTCTTTCCCTTATTTTCTTAAAGAGTAAATACTTATTTTCTTCAAGAGTAAACATTATAAATAAAGAATAAAAGAAAGAACCTCTAATAGCCCTTATTTTCCATTTCTGAAGTTAATTTGCCACTCTAATGATGATGTGACTCCCCTGACAGTGGCACGTTCCTCAAAAAAAAATTAATAAAAATAAAATAAAATAAAACCTTGTAAGAGCTATGTGAGCGATTATTTGTTTTAGATTAGATAGATTTAAAAGTGTGTGCTTGGTTTCCGAAATGGAAAACGAATACAGCTCGTAAAAAAATATGATGAAAAAGTCATGATAACATATTATTAATTCATAGAAATAATTTAAGCAATTAAAACCTTTTTTTAAAAAATACCATATTCAACTTGAATTTCAATACTATTAAACTGACGGTAAAATGTCACAGTGCATGTTAAATAGTCTAAATGAACTTGTATCTTATATAGTATCTGAAGACCTTGATTGGAAGGTTATTTTTTTTAAATGAACAATTCCTGTATATAATATGTGACAGCAACCTTTAAATCAAACATTTTGGAATCGTCTACAGCTGAGCATCGCGGGGGGCAGCTTGAGCGCGCGGAGTGAATGCGCATGCACAAATCATTTTCAGATGCAATGGAAAAATAAAGCTGGATAAAATTATAGCTACACGAAACTTGTAAATAGTTAACAACATAGCCTAGATTAGGCCCATACTCTGTTCCTAAGTTTATAATGTAAATTTGTTAACCCACAATAACACATTTTAACCGATTAATCGCCTATTTTCGTTTGCTGCATTTTTTTTTTAAACATGCTAAAAAATATAAGTTTGTAAGAGTTGCATTTTATTACATTCAGAAATAATAACGGCAGGACTAATAATGATATAGGCTAATGTAACAACAGGATATTTTTAGTTCCCTTCACTTTACAAAAAATCCTTTAAATTCAACAAATTTATCAGAACAGAACAAGAATTACAAATATATAATTCTAATGGATAAATATAATTGCAGTATATAATAATATAGGCTTATAAACAAAACAAAAATAATAATTAAAAATAATTAAAGCGATACATAAGGTAAGGTTGGGCTTATCTCTCTCAATCGGGACAAATCCAAACATGTTGCCCATTTGAAGCTAAACTCTTATTCATTAGGTAAAATATGCTTTGGATTTCACACTTTTTTAAGTTTAGAAGTAATAAAGGATGATAATGAGTAAAAATATGCCAAAGTGGACCACTGCTCGCGCCGCATGGCTCTGTGAACGACTGCTGTTTCCAATGAATATGTGCGCGTGAGGCACCAGCGCGAACAAAGTCACAATTCACAATTTTTGGTCACACACAGTAAAGGTATAATTCAAAAATGCAAAGTGTTAGCAGTTTGAAAAATCAAGAATTATAACAGAGTTAATAAGAATTATTTGTAAATGCTGGACAGTTCTCATTTCGCTCTGCAATGGAACCTGAAGATTATTTATTATTATTTTTTGAATGAACCGAAATGAAAACATTTAGCTTTTAATCCATATATATATATATATATATGTATATATATATATATATATATATATATATATATATATATATATATATATAATGACTGTTTAATAACAATAGCATGCATATGAGCCGTTGTGTAAAGGTCTTTCTTTAATTTTTTGATGAGTAGACTGTAGCCTAAGACTATCCTATTTTTTAATGTCTTTTAAGGATGTTATAATGTATATTATAATGTTATTGTTGTTTTACGTCTTCCTTTCATTTTACAATTCAGTTCGCAATCCGTCCCTTTGCGCCACCTGGTGGTAGTTTCGCGAATGATTTTAACACGCGACTGACTTGCAGTTAACGCCGCGGCCCTGCGGCGGCGGTACGTGCGGTGGTATTACCCATTTTGGTTTTCAACCTATTGTATAAGTACTGGTGGTACCACTTAGTTTAGCAGTAATGAGGCTCACAGTAAAATAAACACCAATATATACCATTTTAAGTATAATAAATACTGTAATAAGTTTAGGAAACTGACCAAAATTACACATTCCACTATTTATGGCTTGATCATTTCAATAAATGGTTTAACTTTCCCATTGGATCACTGTATAATGTTATACAAACCTGTGGCAACTGTAACGGAGCCGACGAGACGTAAGGTGAGCGGATCCAAGTGCAAACTTTTATTTATAAACATGGTCAAAACGCAGGCAGGGTCAAACAATGGCAAACAGGTATGGTATGGGCAAGACACAAGGCAAAGGGTTAATTCAAGTTAAACAGGCAATAATCAGAGAACACGGAACGGCTCGGTACAGCAGCTAACACTAGTAGAGTTAAACATGCAGAACAATACTCAGCAGTATGAGAGATGAAGTCCAATGCTTATAAAGCATGTCTGATTGATTGTAGCTGTGTGTGTGTGTAATTGGGTATACTGGGTAGTGTGAGAGTTGGTGTGGTGGATGATGACCTCTGGTGGTGAAATAATGGAAGTTCATAGACCGGATTTGTGACAGTAACAATTAATGCACTATTAAATACTACTGTTCTAAGTTATACTGCATTATTTGTATAAAAAACAAAAAACAAAAAAAACAAAACAAAAACAAATCCTGAGAATGGCTTACTAGGCACATCGGTGTATGTCTAAAAATGGATATACTGTCACTTGCGCTAGTCTTACCTGAACGGACCATATGATCAAATATGATCACACCATTTTTCATGCCACAACTTTCACAGATTTCTAGAAATCCTAAACAAACCACATCTATCTCAACATTTAACACAGCTATTCAACCATATAATGTGTGAGTTTCATTAACTTACCATTGTTCATTTCAATCCTATTTCCATATTTGTGGGAGTAGGTAGGAGCGTAAATCCGTGCTTCACAAATTCTGTAATGATGCTGAAGTCTGAAATGCACCGGGCAACTCCTGATTGATCAGATGCCATGGTGTCACTATATATGACTTATACTGATATCTGTTGATTGCTGGGAGAAATCCAAGTGCTTATACAAGCTCATGGAGAGGCATGTAAACAACATTGTGAATGTTCGATTAAGTTACCAAATATGGTTCTTCTCCCAATAAAGGCTTAATAACAGCCAATTTGAAGGTTTTAGGGACATATCCTAAAGACATTGCTGCATGGTTAAAATTTGATCTCTAATAGTGTCGATCTTGGAAGTAAAGTCTAAATCAACTGGCCCAGATCCTAGCTTGGAGTAGTTTGGTAACTTCTTCATTAACAAGATTGCTTCTATCAGGGTGCAGATTTCTTGTAATTTATCCCAGAATTTCCAATATGGAAATATCCATATTCTAATAAAATATCCAATATCCAAATCTCCTCTGTGTTTTCAAACTTTCAAGCTATCTCACTTTCTGAGTTGTAAGACATTACTTTAAATATAAAATCATTTCAAACTGCCATTTCTGCACAAAGTTTTGGAACTGGTAACTGTACCATTCTCTTATTATTGGACCTAAGCGCTGCTTTCGATACAGTAGATCACCGCATCCTGTTAAAAAGATAAAATCTTGAGGTAGGCCTTTGTGGTACTGCATTAAACTGGTTTGCATCATATCTCACAAACAGGAGTTTTTCTGTGGAAATTGGTGAATTTTCATCATGCTCTGTTCCCATCACTTTTGGGGGTACCCTAGGGCTTTATTTTGGGTCCAATTTTATTCTCCCTGTATTTGCTCCATCTTCGTTTTATATTTGAGTCTCATAAAGTTTCATACCACATTTATGCAGATTACACTCAGCTTTATTTTCCTCTAAAATCAGGTTGTCCTCCTTGCTGGCTTGTTTAGAGGACATCAAGAATTGGATGGAAAATAATTTGAATCAAAAAAAGACGTTTTATTGTTTGACCCTTCTCACCTTTTACATAATTTAAAACCTACTCTGCGCCCTTTTGAAATAAACATTTGTGAAAAGGTTAAAAATCTGGGAGCTATTTTTGATCCTGAATTGAAATTTGACAAATAAATTAACTTCACAATCTGAAAAGTTTTCTCAGTTTTAATGATTTAGAGGTTATTATTCATACATTTATTTCAAGCAGGCTGGATTACTGTAACGCTCTTTACACTAGAAATAACCAGTCTTCACTATCACGTTTACAAGTGGTACAGAATGCTGCTGCTAGCTTTTTGACAGGAACAAAAAAGAGGGAGCATATTACTCATGTGTTAGTTTCCCTTCACTGGTTATCTGTTAAATTCAGAGCTGATTTTAAGGTTTTACTTTAGTTGTATTTAAAGCATTTCATGATCTTGCCCCAATTTACATTTCAGATCTCCTCCATTTCTATTCTCCTGTGAGAACCCTTATATCATCTTCTCAGACGTTATTGATTGTCCCATATTCTTGTTTAAAATTTAAAGGGTTTTTTTCAGTTCTTGGTGCTACGCTCTGGAACACTTTGCCTTTATCCATCAGATCATCCTCTACGTTATCTACTTTTTAATCATCTCTTAAAATGTTTTTTTTTCTGAGACTTTTGCTCAATTTGAAAATACTTTTTTGTTTATGTTTGTTTCTCTTGTATTGGTGATGTTTTGCATTACTTGTTGTATTATTTAATGATTTCAAATTTTATATTGTCTTAATGCTTTTGTTAGTTGATATTTCTGATGTTTTGGTTGTGCAGCACCGTGGTCAGCACTCGTTGCTTTTAATGTGCTATATAAATAAACCTGACCTTGACCTTAAAGAAGTTCATAAAGTCATTACTGCTGTGCTGTTGGGAAATGTCTGCATCTGTTGATGCTTTATTTTTTTATTTAGCCACTGTATTTAATAAATGCCTGGGGTTGTGTTTGTTTTCTTCTAAAATAGATGGAAAGTAAGCAGATCGAGCAGTTTTTAGAGCTTTTCAATAATTAGAAAAACATTCTCTCCATGTAATATGAAATACCTCTAGTTTTGTTTTCCTCCAGCTGCGCTCCATTCTCCAGGCTGCTCTCTTTAAGGCACGAGTGTGCTCGTTATACCACGGTGTAAAACCGCTTTCCTTAATCTTCCTTAAGCATAAAAGAACTGTATCTAAACTGCTAGAAAAGAGAGAGTCAATAGCTTTTCTGAGCTATTGGATTTGCTGAGGAATTGAGACAAGTCAGAAAGATTATTTACAAAGCAGTCTTTTGTAACAAGGAGTTGAATATGCAGCTTTAGCTATATGGAGTATACATGAGACTAGATAATGATCAGAGATATCATCACTCTGCTGCGAAATTTCAATGCCATTAAGATCAATTCCATGTGACAGTATTAAATCTAAAGTATGATAATAACAATGAGTAGGCCCTGACATGTGTTGTCTAACCCCAATAGAGCTAAGGGCCCATATTTATCAAGCCTCATAGAATTACTCTCGAGAATGCTGATAGGAATTGACTTGAAAAATTGAATTGAATTGAAAAAGAAGTTAGTTATCAAGCATCTCAGTCTTAATTTAAGCAAAGTGTAGGACTAAATCTTAAGTATCAGTCTTAGAGTTGATTCACAACATTTTGCCATGCCACAAACAGGATTTTGGATGACGAAATACGCATGGACTAATCACTGAATAGATTTCCTTATTTAAGAATATTCTCAGATAAATTCACATTGAACTGTTAAATTCCTAATAGGAGTATACATTCAACACACATTTGACAATAAATTTTTTTTCAAGAGGATACATAACGGTAAGGAAACAAATCATGTAGGGTTGTGCTGGTAGACGAAAGTATCATGCATCAACGATAGTCAGAGATATCACTTTTTGAAGACAGCAAGACGATTATTAGTATTATTATCCATCAAAAATATAGGCGCCTATCTTTAGTGTAAAAGAAACTTGCCGCGGCGTGGATGGTGAGTAGCCGTGATCAGCTCCGATGGCCGTGTCGGAGCCATAATGCACCGCAGACGTGTGCAGTGCAAATAAGGGGTAAGAGATTTGTTCATGATATGGTGTAGGTAGCTTCACTGATGATAACGGGACTGATTTTAAAGAGCATAAAATACTCGCGCTTGACTGAAGTCAGTTATGATATTCTTTGGTAATGTAAATATTCTTTGCTTGTTTTTTGTATGAATAACTGAGGAAATGTAACTGTTAGATTAACTGCTCATCATCAAACATTTCAAAAACATTCTTCCTCTCCTAAAAGATTTGCGCACGTCTCTGTCTCCTCAGCACCATCACAAGCCTGACATCGAACTTGCAAGTTCACATACCTCTATAAGGTTATTTTTAGTGATTTGCGACTGACGAAGTCGAACATCCTTAGTGCCGACATGAATAACAATCTTACTGAATTTACGTTTAGCAAAGCCATATCTAAGGCCCTCAAATTCTTACTATCCTAAATTAAAGTTTGGATGTGTGTCTCTAGTTCTGAGATCTTCTGTCAGCCTAACTTTTTCCCTGCATTTATCACATGTGAATCCCTCGCCACTGACACATTAACTTTCCAACACGAGGTAAAAACATTTTGGACTTTGTGTACACCACACAGAGAGGAGCTTACAAGGCCCTCCCCCACATCGGTGCCTCAGACCACATCACTGTCATGCTAATGCCTGCATACAGACCGCTCGTTAAAGTCACCAAACCAGTTCACAAACAAATACAAGTGTGGCCAGAAGGGTCAGAGGTTCTTCAAGACTGTTTTGACACCACTGACAGAATTTGTTTAAGCAGGCTGCCACATACAATAACACCACTGACCTCCAGGAGTACTCGGAGACTGTCACTGCCTACATCAACAAGTGTATTGATGATGTAACAGTCACAAAGACCATCACTGTCTGGGCCAACCAGAAGCCGTGGATGACAGGGGAGGTCTACAGACTCCTGAAGATGCGGAACGCTGAAAAGATCATTGGTGTCTCCCTCCCCTCCCTCCAGGACATTTACCGAACCAGTCTCACCCGTAAAAGCCCTCTGATCCCACTCACCCATCACACAGCTTCTTCAGTCTGCTGCCATCAGGGAGGAGACTGCAGAGTCTCCAGGCCAGGACCAGCAGACTGAAGGACAGCTTCATTCATCAGGCTGTCAGGAAGCTGAACTCCCTCCCGAACTTGCCCCCCCCCTCCCTTTTTCCCCATGCACCACTGAACTCTGAACCTCAATACCCCCCCCCCCCCCCCACTTACACACTGGGACCTGCACTAGACACTTTGTGCAGCATTGGTCTGCTCACTACCTCATTCAGCATTTAACTGACCTCATTCAACCACCTCTTTAGTCAGTTTAAATAAAGAACTACTCTCTGAGATTTTTGACACTTTAATCAGACTGAATAAGCTCTTGTGCACTACAATCATTATAACTGCACTGTTTGTTTACTTCACTGGTTTGCACTCTATCTGCCATGTGCCTTTACTTATCTTTCTTTTTACATGACCTATTTGTATATTTGTATAGTTGTACTTTATATTTTATTATCTGTATTTAATGTTCTACTGTTAGTGTTATCTGTATGCACCATGGGTCTGAGAGTAATGAAATTTCAATTCTCTGTATGTATGTACTTGTGGAAGAATTGACAATGAAGCAGACTTGACTTGACTTGAAAGCTACACTATACATGTGGCAAGCAGTGCAAGTGACAATAACAGGAGAAGCCATTACTCACTGTGATTGTCGAATGACATCCTTTTACATCCATTTACTTCAGTGAACAAATGATCATTAACTGAAACTATCACTGAAATAAACAATTACTCATTTACAACAAACATTGAAAATGTGTTGAATCAACTCTTTTAATGGAATACACTAGAGGAAAATATGATCCTATTATGTAACTAGATGAGGAAGTTCATTTAGAAATGACATCATTGTTTCTCATTGGTCAGATATAATTAACATGATTTATTTTAACCCTTCAATCGTGTTTTCTTGAATTTTTTTTTTTTTACATTTTTTTTTTTTTTTTTACATTTTTAAAGATGAATAAATGTGCTTGTTTTCTAATATGATATTCAGATCAACGGTTTCTTCCTCACATGATACAGATTAAATATTGAAACAAGATGAAAGATGAAAGCAGGAAGATGCAGACCTACAGGAGTAACAGTTATTGACTATCGATCGCTAAGATTTTCAGAGAGTCAAAACAACAGAAGAATGGGAAGAGTGGGTGAATGAAGGTGGTTGTGAATGTGTGTAGATGTGTGTTAGTTACAGGATCAGAGAATGACACTGTTCCTTTGTCATAGTCCAGATTCACTCTCACATGATCAAGCTGCTGTTCAACACGGAAACCAGAACCTAAAAACACTCCGTACTGATTATACTGCACACACCAGACATCAGTGTCAAAGAAACCCCATCCCTTCCTCTGGTTTGATGCTGTAGTTACTCCAAGCCTCCAGCATGAACTCTGTTTAACCTCCACATCCCAGCAGTGTGTTCCTGAGATAAAACCCTCTGAACCCAGAACACATTCATAACACTCAAATCTCTCTGGATTATCAGGAACAGGTTGATAGTTCTCATTGTTTGTCACACTGGTCAGATCATCAGACAGAACGAGACATCAATGAGCAGTGTTTGGATCCAAAATCACAGGAGCTGATGAGACACAATCAACAGATGCTGTTATTCTGATGTTCATATAATGATCAAGAATGAGCCACACACAGATTATTATGATACTGGTCCTATTAATCAAACACGTCATATTCAAATGAGATAAACAATATAATAATGACAAAGAAATAATGTTTATATCCATATAATTTTCCTCAGTGTTTCTCTTGTATGAATCACAAAGCTCTTTTACTGAATGTTGCCTACTTATTAAAAATAAACAAACAGTATGTATTATTCCACAATAATGTAATGAAATAATAATAATAATAATAATAATAATAATAATAATATCTTCACTAATTAAAATAAATCATAAAATAGATTATACATAGTAGATGGAAATCTAAAAACTAAAATTAAATGAACATTAGAAAAGTTGTTTTGGCAATTAATTGAAATAAAATAAATTATCTTGAATTAAGTCATTATTTTGAAATGACAAATTAAAACTTTTTTTGTAATTATACAAATAAAATTTGAAGCTAAATAGAATTTTTTAAAGAAATAAAAATAACAAAACCACATAAATTATTTAAACTAACATATAAAAATATAATATAATTTAAAATATTTATGAAAAATTAAAGTATGTAAACAGTAGTCATCATATGGGAAATAGTACATTTGAGTAGAAATGTTTCTCTCAGTCTGATCAAATAGTCTTAAAAAAACTGCTGAAATCACTTCTGTGTCTTTCATGAGACTGAAAATGTAAAGTCAAGCACACTGAATTCTGGGATTGATTGTTTCTAGAAGTAAGCTGCTGATTTTGGTCCAGCAGATCATATGGTTATTGACTCATAATGCTGAAATCTTTCAATATTCCTCCTTGTGCATAATTTCCAGTGTGTGTGAATGCAAGGTCAGATCTTCTGCAGTCAGACTCACTGTTCTGGACGATGTCCTGCATCTTCTTCCAGACTCTGAAGGGGAGGTTGCCCAAGTAACGCGGCACATGAATCAAAGCTCCAGAAGGCGTCTGTGGATCCGGATGTGATGAGATCTGGACTCTGGAAGAACATTCAGGATCAGAACTGCAGTGTTTTTGGATCAGAAGCAGAGAGAGCAGAGACAGCAGCAGATCACTCACCTTTCCATCGAGACTGGAAACTCCTGCAGAACAAACACACCATTGATCATCAACAACTCAATCAATCATCAATCAATGGATGATCTGAAATCAGACCTTCAGAAAGCAGACGTCACTGGCTTTCATCATCTCCTCCATGTCTTTGATTGTGTGTGAAAGAGCTGAGATGTGTGTGTTGATCTCCTCCAGATTCTCCTTCATCATCTGCTTCTTCTGCTCCTCTTCCTCCCTCAGTGCAGTGATTGTAGCTTCTTCTTCATCTCTGAGAAACTGTTGAAGCTTCTCAAACTGCTGTTTAATCTGACGCTCTGTGTGCTCAGCTTGAGACTGAAATCAAACCACATTCACTTCAATCGTCTCAATCAACAGACATCAA
Source organism: Cyprinus carpio (assembly GCF_018340385.1). NCBI lineage: Eukaryota > Metazoa > Chordata > Actinopteri > Cypriniformes > Cyprinidae > Cyprinus > Cyprinus carpio. The sequence goes on from NC_056589.1 coordinate 29,839,660, forward strand.
CACAAACACATCATTCATATCTGACATAAACTCTGATACTGACATATAACGGATCCAGAAGCAGATTGCTGCCTGTCATTATCAAGGATTGGGTGAAGGAATGAATTTTATTGATAATTAAACAAAACAAAAAACATACAAAAACTACCCAGTGGGGGAAAACAGGCAGGCAGGCCAGGACAAGGGCACACAGCAAGGCAGGGTAGGACAAGACAGGACACGAACCGACAAGTGAACGATCGATGACGAACTGGCACAGGACCACAAACACAAGAAGAAAAATTAGGGAGCAAACAAGGCAGGACAGATGGTGCAAATTAACCATTAATCAGGTAACAAGGTAAGTGGGATTAGACAATTGACATGAGAGCACAATGCACACGGAAACAAACAAAACAAAATCCATGTGCTTGTGTAAAACAAAAACATTAGCACATGGCCAGCAAAACAATCACGAGCCATGTGCTTGAACAAAACAAGACAAACACGCAGCTAATGAGAACACTCCTAAGCCTTGTGCTCACACAAAAAACAACAACATGTAAGCACACAGCCAGGGAAAACACAAGCTGCGTGCTACACAGCACAAGACAAAACATAACATGAAAGGACGTGGCTGATATAAACACGAGCCGCATGCTACACAGAGCACAACACCCACGGACAGAAGAGCGCACAGCCCATGTGAACTAGAGAGCATACGCTCGCACAACAAGACAGAGAATGGAGCATTAGTGTGTCCAAACACCAACAAGAAACCTAAACTGAAGAAGACATGAGTGCCAGGATCCAAACAACACACCCCAACATGAAACGAGGAACGTAGATGAGAGAGCGCACTGCTCGAGAACACTCGAAGCCACACATGAACTGTAATTTTAATTATATTTTATTGTGTTGTATTGTTGTTGTTTTTTTATATGTGTATCTGTAAACCTAGGGCCTGTTTCATAAAACAAGTTTACCAAATAAATCAGGTTTATTTCAGTTAGTCTGACTTATTGTCAGTTGATTTGATTCAAAATAAATCTAGACTAACTTAAATAAGCCTGCCTTATTTGGTAAACTTATTTTATGAACAGGCCCCTGGGCTGCCTATCTTGGCCAGGATACTCCTGTAAAGAGATTTTTAATCTCAGTGAGGTGCTCTCCTAGTTAAATAAAGGCAAATTAAAACAAGACATGACAAGAGTGTACAAAACCACAAATAAACTCGACAGATGTGACAGAAACCTGACAATCATTTGCAAAAATAATCAACTGGAATCCATTAAATTATAATATATTTCAGATCATAACTGTATAATGTTACTGTTTCCTCACCTTGATGTGTCGAACTGTTTTCTCAAACTCTCTTTTAATGTTTTCATTATGTTTCAGTTTCTCTTGAAATGATTTCAGTGAAATGATTTCTCTCGCTGTGTTTTACACATAAGGATCAATGCCCCTTTTCGGCTGCCAGCAGCTTGGTATCCCATTTATGCCTGCGGTCCATGATGAGCTTACTAAAACATGGCGGGCTCCGTACTCAACATGTTTGAACCCCTCTACTGCAGCTGTTCTCAACACCGTGACGGTGCTGAAGAGAAAGGGTATAGCAAGCTTCCCCCTCTCAAAGAGACAGTAGCTGCTCACCTGTGTCCACCGTTGACCCACGTGTTTAAGACTGCAGCATACCCATCCAAGCTCTGCAGAATAATGTTAGCCCTGATCACCAGGGCTTATGCAGTGGCTGGACAGGCCAGCTCAGTCTGCATACAATGTCTGTGCTACAGGTATTTCAAGCCAAACTTCTCAGTGACATGGACGAGTCTGGCCATGATCCTAGCACCTTCAAGGACAGATCTGGACCTGCGTGCTACGAAAGCTACGGCGCAGGCAGTGTAGTAGTAGTAGTAGTAGGCTTTATTGTCACTGGTCACAGGTACCGTGAAATTAGCCATCAACCTGCCCATACACAACATACATACAATATGACAAGGGGGTAGACAGGACAGGAAGACAGGGAATTGAGGAAGAAATACAGCATAACATGAGGAAGGGGAGGAGAAAAAAATAACCCCCTGCTCCTTTGGGAGTACAGTGTGAGCCAGGAAAAACACCTCAGGAAAAACACATGACTTTGCAACAGGTGAGGGGAAGAGGGGGGTCGAGGTAATCCACCGCAGGCAAGCAGCCATCAGGTCCTGCAGTCATCAGGTCCTGCAGCCATTCTCAGCGATGGTCACAGACCCTCTTGTCAGACTGGCGGTACAAAGCGGCCAAGGCGAGGGATGGGGGGGTGGGGGGTGAATGCATATCTGTATATATGTGCGTATGTGTGTGTGTGTGTATGTATGTAAGAGTTCATGTATTTGTAGGCCTGGAGAGCCGCCACGCTGGCATTCAAATCTAGGTGCCTCAGTCCGCAGATTGTGATAGCGACACAGCAAGTTGCCATGGAGACAGCCTTGATCAGGTCCCAGACAGAGTCAACAATCAGCAGGTGTCTGTGGAAGTGGGGGAGGAACGCAAGAGCGTTTCACTGCAGTGATCTTCCGGGGTAGTTGTTGTTCCCAACAGCGGCCTTGGCCGAGGTCAGTGCTGGTAGAGGGGAGCCGAAAGAAGATAAGATTGTTTGGTCTTGGGGCGAGTAGCCGCATTCCGATTTACACGGTTACTCTCTTTGTCCATTCTGGTCTCCAAATCCATCCGTTTTCCTTTGCAAAGCCGTGAGCTTCTCCGTGATGGTATCCATATTGCGGTTAATAGTCTCAGTGCTGACTGCTCTGCCCACTGCTTCAATCATGACGGGCAGCCTTATCAGGCTTTGGACAGCTGTTCCCGTTTTCTGAATTCTTCGATAACCCAGGGCAAAGCCTAATCCAATCAGCAGAAGACCTGTTATCATGGTACCGAATAGGTAGATATCTTCAATGTCCTCCATGGAAAGAGCCACCAGACACACGACCCGCCACCTCTCCCACGCATCCATCATGTAGCCAGCTGCGAACATTCTGGCAGGGCAGTCAGGTTCCCCCGAACCCAAGCTTCTCGTCGAGAAGATGGTGTCAATTGCGTTGAGAGACCAGTTGATCAAATCCATGATTTTTCAGTTTGGAGAGCAGTGCAGAGAGAGTCTCTCAAATATTAGACAATAGATTAGACGAGAGAGCAAGCAGGGGGAGGAGTGGGAGAGAAAATGCGTCCGCCTTCGTTAAGAGCCAAACGAGAATAAGTGGGATGGGATAAGCCATAGCAAATTTGGTGGTGTTTGGTGGTATGGCTAAATCTGAGGGAGATCAGGGAGGCAGAGAAAATGGCTTTATTCAACCCCTGGTCTCTTCTAGGAGACTCTTCGGTCCTGCTGTGGACGGATTAATGGAGCCATCACTGAGGCACAAAAGACATTGCAGATTCTGAATCATTTCCTGCCCAGTGCCCAGCGACTGTTTCAAACTGCACCAAGACAGTGTCCACACAGCAGTCTGAAAAGCGGGTTTAGCCCCCGTCTAAGCCAGAGTATGACAGCCCGAGTGGTGGCCGCACAAGAGTGGTAATATGGATGTATCATCTCTTACTTGCATACCTCACACATCCATGCATATCCACATGCTCTCGCACACACATACATCTATACAAAGAACATGTTTATTAAGGGGTTAAACTTAATTTAAATTTCCCTGTTTTGTCATTTGCATTCATTTGGTTTCAGGTTATAATAACCACCCAAAACAAACAATATTCATTAATTCTTTATTGTTAGGTTTGCATACGTTTACATCTACAACTCATCTTTATATACATTGTTACTGATTTGGAGTGCACACAAATTAGTTACTCTGTATCTGTTACTTACATTTGTTTCTATTTTGAGTTTACGTTTACCGGTGATGTGTGGCGATGATCTTCCGACATGTTCCGCTGCAGCCGCATCTTGGTGTGACGAAAATTAGAGTCCGAGCAGGAACAGAATTTAAGCATTAATAGTTCTGCCTGGATATACCATTCACTGAGGTTGCCCGGGGGAGGAGGAAAAGTTGATGTCTTTTGATTAGTTGATTTAGTTGTTTGTACATTCATGGTATTTCATTTATATTTTGTTTTCCTTTATCTTGATTTAATATTTTTCTGATTAATTTGATTTTGATTCATTTAATGTTATATGTTGATTGAGAAGTTTTATTGGTTTCCCTCTTAATTTGTAATGGGCCCATCTTTTCCTTTATAAACTGTTGCTTTGTTCATTTGAGGTTAGTTTTGTTGGTTTGTTTTTTGTCTGAATGTTTGACCTCATTTCCTTTTTGTTTGTTGGTTTATTTTGTTGTGTGTTAAGATTTATGAGTTTGTAAAGATGTTTTTGTTGGGTGGGTTCAAATAAAGACCCATCTTTCAGTGACAAGCTTAGGTTCCTTGTTCCTGATTTCTCGGTCCCTCACACAGAGCCTGGGCTTCAACAGTGCCCCTGGAGGGCCAGGACGTACCCCATCCCGAAGCGTCAAAGTCTTCACTCTTGCGTAGTGCTGGACACAGAGCCTTAGAAGCAGTCCTGATCTGTATGCAGAGAGGAAGAGGAGAGGGCCAGTTCTTGCCAAAGCCAGAACCCCCTTGAAGAAACCTTGCGATCATTCCCCACTTTTGAGCGGTGGAGGTATTGAAACAGGGCACATCATGCAAACTCAGCATGTGCCCCAACAAACTACTGCTGCGATAGTGGACCCACATAACAGAAATAGCATTTATCCTCTCCCTGCAATCACAAATGTAAGTTCCCCATCTTTATGCGGCAAAGTGCAAGTAATAAAGTTCCTCAGAGGTGCTCAGAAATTGAACCTTCCTCGCAATAGGACTGTGCCGACATGGGACTTGTCTTTAGTCCTTCAGGCCCTCAGCGGCCCTCCCTTCAAGCCGCTTCAAATAGCTGCTTTACAAGTCATGTCACTCAAAATTGCTCTGTATTTGGCCCTGGCATTGGTCAAATGTGGCTAGATAACTTGCTAGCTCTGTCAGCACTTCCTATCATGAGTTTGGACCCAGTGACTTTCAAAGTCATTTAATTGGTTAGCAGTTACTTGCTTGATGTGCTTCTCAAACTCAGCACGCCAGGTGCGATTGCCCTCAGTACCTGGCAAGGTGCAACTTCAACTCTTAGCAATTGGGCAAGTCAGTTTGGCCCAGGTGATGCCCTATTTGGCCCTGGCATTGGCAGATGTGGCTGCTCTCAATTGCTTAGCTCTAGATAACTTGCTAGCTCTGTCAGCACTTCCTATCATGAGTTTGGACCCAGTGACTTTCAAATTAGTTTTTGTTATGTGCATCAGTTTGCTTACTTAAGTCCTTTTATAGACTAGGTTCTTGATAACGTTCTCCCCATGGCAGATGGTGAGCTGGGTCCCAGCTTATTGTGGCCTGTTCAGGCACTCAGAGTGTACATTGAGTGATCAATGTCATTCAGACAAACGCAGCAGCTCTTCTTGTGCTTTGGAGGCCACTCTTAAGGGCTGCCGGTTACAAAGCAGAGACTGTCTCACTGGATAGTAGATGCTATAGCCCTGGTTTACACCTCAGCTGGCTCACAATGCCCTATAGGTATGAGGGCCCATTCCACCAGAGGAATGACCTCCTCCTGATTGTGGTCCAGTGGGATTTCTATCTGAGAGATTTGTGCGGCCACCGGCTGGTCATCACTGTCTTCCTTCATTAGACTTTATAATTTGGACATCCCTGTCCTGCAGGCATGGATTTTAGCTGCAGAATATCTAACCTTTTGTGGAAGGGCTATGCCAAGAAGACCTCAGATTACATTTGGGTCTTTTCTGTGGCTCAGGCTTATGGAGCCCACGCTAAGTGTTCCTGGGTTGAGCTCGTAAAGCAGGCTTAGTTCTGCATCTGCTCATAGCATGGCGCTACTGGATGTGTTACCCATAGGTTGTCAAGACGATGCAACAAGAGTTACCGGTTACTCTTCCGTTTACCTGATCTCAGGGAACCGAGGTTACTGTATGTTAGTAAACGGAGAGTTATCCAATACCAGTTAGGTCTGTGTAAAAACATATTTTCCCCCATAGTTACTAATTTCCCAAATCTATGAAATTGCATTCATAATGGGGTTCAGCTGGACTAAACACAACCAGTCCTGATTATTGCATTCTTGTTCAATCAAATCAACACTTAACTATCACTTTTTTCAACAGCATGAAGTTGAAAAATTCATTTGTCTTACCTTTTGTGATAAACCAACTTCACTGATGGGTCTAAATGTGTGACTGATGTGTTTCTGTGAATCTCTGCACACTAAACACACCGGCTGTTTGTCCTCCAGACAGAAGAGTTTGAGTTTCTCACTGTGTAAACTGCAGATCTCCTCTGGTCCTGATGAACGACTCTCGTTTATCTCCTTCAGGAACAACTCACACAAGTTTTTTAACACAAGATTAACAGGAGGTTCAGTTTTTGAGGATCTTCTCCTGCAGATAGGACACTTCTGAGTTTCCTTGGTTCTCCAGAACTGTTGAATGCACTCTTTACAGACACTATGACTACAAGATAAAAGAACAGGATGCTTGAAGATTTCACAGCACATGGGACAAGAAAGTTCTTCTGCCGATACATTTATTGAAGCCATTTTCACAATTTGAGCTCCAGCAACCTGAACATTACTTTCAGTTCTGATGGTTTTAAAAGTGAATCACCATGAGAATCACAAACATCTACTGTAGGTTCAGAAACAAACTTCTCAAAAATCCTTCTTGATAGCATTTCTCTTCATTCTCCATTGATCGCTGATTCGTTTTTGTTTTTGTTGAGCCATTTGAGAGCCTGTATGACAGAAAAGAGAAATAATAATGAGTCAGAAAAATAACAAAATATCATAATAAAACAGAGTCAGAGATACTAAATTTGTGAGTGTTTTCTCAGTTAACAAATGTTTGTTCTAAGAACATTTTGCATACATTCTGTTTCGGTTATGGTGAAATGTCCAGAGTGCTGAACTAACATTTCAGTTATTCTAACTGCAGTTAATGAGATAATTAGGTGAATAATTAAGTGATGATTGAGCATTAGTGATGAACAGCTGATGTTAACAAGCAGAATCACTGAAGGAAAGAGAAACAATAAGAACAGAAAAAAATAAACACAAGAACTACAACTGACTTACAACCCCAGTCTTTGTAAGGATGAAAAAACCCTTAGATACTTAGATCTCCTCAGAAACAGACAATACAAACATAAACAGGCATCTTCGAGACACCCCACAGAGTGAAGGTGCAGGAAACGCCACTTTCACATATGTATCAGTTCCTTCTCATCCCCTTCCTTCCCCGTACCCATCATCCCTTCACTTGGTTCACTCAGAATGGTCAATAGTATCTACATAATGTTCTACATGAATGCAAGTAATATTTACAGTCATGTTTGGTATCATTTGAATAGTCTCAGGGCGAGTGGTACAATGGTCTCAATCTTACAAATGTAGACTAAAAGTTAATACAGATCCTAAGAGTTAAGAGATGTTTTGCTTACTGTAATGGGAGTGCCCTTTCCCAGGGACTTCCATGTAAATTACCTCCTGTTCCCATTGAGGTGTAAACCACCCAGGTCTGGGACCTGGCTTAATGCAAATTCCTATTGTTTGCACATTCCTCCATTTGGGGGATGTTTTATCTTGGTGTTGTATTTAAAGGATTGCAGAAAAAGGGTCGGGGCGATTCTGTAGCCAGAATGAGCCCATAGCATGGAGTATGTCCACACACTTCATACTATGTATTTTTACAGGTATGCATCTTACTCTTAGATTTATCTTTTAGAATTTGATGTCTTGTATTGATTTGATATCTTTGAATTGGCTATGTAATTGGCATAATACATATTTACCTGACGGATAATAAATTGTTACATTTGATTTAATTTTGACTAACTCTGAAATTATCTTCTCAAGTAGATTAAGTGAAGGCATATGTTTGCGCAAATCTGCGTCCAGGGTTAAGTGCATACTAAATCTCAGGTTAGATGGAGCATGGGGCACATCAGGTGAGGTTTTAGGTGCTAGCATAACCGCTGATTATTGTTTGAGTTTTATTCAAGTTGTACGTAGTTATTTTAACTATTGGGGCTACTCTGGCTAATGAGCAGACTGGCGAGTTTGTGATCATGGGGCCCACGTAGAGCGGCCGACATGAGGCACCCTAAATGACATAGATTCCCAACGAAAAAGTAAATATAAAGTAAAGAGTAAACTAGAATAATCAAATGTCAGAGTAATAATAATAATAATAATCAGAGACAGACAAACAACCAATTTGCCTTTCAACCTAAATTCGAGGTCATACTAAAAATTTGAGGTCATACTAATAGATACTGTAATAAAATGGAGTCAGATTAGAATTGAACATAAAATTGAATAACTTTGCACGCTGAAAAGATAGAATATGCAAGAAACCTTCAGCCAGCACTGGATAACGCCGTTGGACCTAGTGCGTGAACCTTACAGTCTTAGATGAAATCAACCGAAATAGAAGACATTAAATCTCTAAAGATCTCAGCAGAGGAGGATTAAACAACTTCACAAACAGCATCACCAGCTTACTTATTACTGACCAGATTTAATTTATTTCTGTCAGACGTCTGCAGTTCTTACTGAGAAGTAACAGAGGTTTAGGTGTTGATGATTTATTGAAAATGTTTGGTTTGACATCACCATAATAGAGATCAGTGTTTGGTTTAGTTGAGCTCTTGACCCTTGACTTTTTAACACTGGTTCCTTATCGAATGGTTTCTCACATTGAGGCCCGTGTGCGTGTGGGATGTGGGATAATAAAATGATTTGCGGGACTCCAGCAAAATAGAAATGATCTAAACATAAAATGTCTAAAACATAAGAACAGCTAATAGCATTAAAATGATTAGCACGCGCAAGCTAGGCAGAGTTTCTATTTATAACACGTGTTTAAAGAGTTGCACAATGTAGCCAATCACAGACTCAGCTTTTGATTTCTGGAATGTAATGGCCAACCAGAGGTGATTAAGTTAGAATCCACTCACAGCAGTGCTGAAATTGCGTGCTCACGAACAGTCTCATTTTAACACATGAAGTGTAGACATTGTGAAAGTTTCATTTTGCATATGTTCATTGTGTTATAACAGAGCTTTATGAGATTGCGATGAACTTTGATGTCAGCTTTTAGTGATAATAAAGGAAGCACTGCTCTCATTCTGCCATACATGCAGCAGCCCATGCTTGCTTTTCTGATAAAAATAACAGTGGTTTGTGAATGTTGATGCTTAGCCTAAATAACTATTATTTTATCTGGAGCATTTAAATTGGGATGTTGTAGATCTTAGTAGATGTTACAGAACCATTTAATGTAAATTTATTTGATGTACTGAGAAAAAAAAACATGAATGTCACAGGCAGGTGTAATGAACCAGAACTCGACATGGGATCCATATGCAGGCTTTATTGCAGAGACTCGTAGTCGTACAGGCAATGGTCAATACCAGCAATATCAACAACGTAGGAAGAACAGAGAATCAAAATCCAGTAACAAGCATGGGTCGGTAGGTAGTAGCACGGAAAGGTCAAACAGGATCGGCAACAGGAAATCAAACACGGGTAATTAACGCTCAGACATGACAATCAAGACTTCGCGTTGAGCTGTAGCGATAGTCCAGCTTATATACAAGTCCTGATGATCAGCACCTGTGACGGTGATTAGAGTCCAAGGACGGGGCTTGTGGGAAATGTAGTGTAGTCAGTGTAGATGAATGAGTGGATGCGTGTGTGTCAGTATTCAGGTGGGGGTGCCCTCTGCTGGCCAGCAGAGGGAATCACGGGGTTCGTCTCCGTGACAGCAGGAGTGGGCCCAGATAAGATATTTTTCTGGGGGAGTGAGCAGGTGCAGGACAGATTCTTGCGGGAGTGGGTCTGAAAAATCCATTCCGCGCAGGTCTCTACCCAGCGTGCCATTGATGCAAATGTCACATCCCGAGTCTGGACGGGCACAGTGAATATGTTGCCTGCTTGGTCAGTGCCCATGCAGAAGCTGCGTTCACTGAGGCTTCAGGATCTTACTGTGAAAGCATGAGCCTTCCTGTCTCCGTTCGCAGGTCGTCTTCTTCAATGAAGGCGGTCCTCCCCGATCTGCTGCCCTGTTTCCTTTCTCTCCTTATCGTGTCGTATCTGGTTAGGACATGGTGTAATGCTGAAGCACATGCTGTGCCACCAATCAAAAGTTATCCAACTCATCTAGCATGCATTGCAGCATGAATAAGTACAGTAGGTAGACAACCAAAATGGGTAATACCGCCGCGCGTACCGCTGCCGCAGGGCCGCGGCGTTAACTGCAAATCAGTCGCGAGTTAAAATCATTCGCGAAACTACCGCCAGGTGGCGCAAAGAGACGGATTGCGAACTGAATGTAATTGTAAAATGAAAGGAAGACGTAAAACAACAATAACACTATAATATACATTATAACATCCTTAAAAGCCATTAAAAAACAGGATAGTCTTAGGCTACAGTCTACTCATCAAAAAATTAAAGAAAGACCTTTACACAAAGGCTCTTATGTATGTTGTTTTTAAACAGTCTATATATATATATATATATATATATATATATATGGATTAAAATGTTTTCATTTCGGTTCATTCTTGGTTAAAATAATAATAATAATAATAATAATAATCTTCAGGTTCCATTTGCAGAGCGAAATGAGAACGGTCCAGCATTTACAAATAATTCTTATTAACTCTGTTATTATTATTGATTTTTCAAACTGCTAACACTTTACTGTGTGACCAATAATTGTGAATTGTGACTTTGATCGCGCTGGTGCCTCAAGAGCACATATTCAGTGGAAACAGCACCCGTTCACCGAGCCATGTGGCGCCAGCAGCGGTCCACTTTGGCATAATTTTGCTAATTATGATTTTTTTTTTTTTCGTAGATACTGAAACGTGTGAAATCAAAAGCCTATTTTACCTCATGAATAAGAGTTTAGCTTCAAATGGGCAACATGTTTGGATTTGTCCCGAATGAGAGAGATAAGCCCAACCTTATGTATCGCTTTAAATAATTTTTAATTATTATTATTTTTGTTGTTGTTTGTTTATAAGCCTATATTATTATATAACCTGCTGCAATTATATTTATCCATTAGAATTATATATTTGTAATTCTTGTTCTGTTCTGATACATTTGTTAAATTTAAAGGATTTGTTGTAAAGTGAAGGGAACTAAAAATGTCCTGTTGGTACATTAGCCTATAGCATTATTAGGCCTGCCGTCAGGGGCGTTTCTAGGATTTTCATTTTAGTTTGTATGATTTTCATTTTAGGGTATGATTAAAAAAAAATATATTATTTGACTATTAGGGTAGGGTTGTATTCTACTAACCTTATTGTAAACCACTATTCCATTGTATCCCCTGTATTTCATAAATGGGAGTAGAAGTACTGACTGAGCCTTATACAACACTGTAAAAAAAAGAAAAAAAAAAGAAAAAAAAAAGAAAAAAGAAAATTTTAGATGTGACCAGTCACTAGAAAATTTTGAGTTGGGAATGTGTATATATATATATATATATATATATATATAATATATATATATATATATATATATATATATATATATATTTTTTTTTTTTTTTTTTTTTACAATGGAGACTTCCTGATTCATTATTAGGACATTCATGTTTATCGTTTGACGATACCACTGCTTTTTCTCATGAAATGTACGTGGAAATTGGCAGACAATTAAAACAACATAAGGGTTCAATGACTGCAGTGAATCTTGGGTACACAGTGGTATTGTGTGTGAGAGGCTGTCTACGTTCTATTCTCAATTGACTTGCTCATTTGCAGACCTACTCCCGCACGACAAGAAAAAAATGTTGTATATCCATCTACAATGAAATATAAATTATTATTATTATTTTAGCTTTTTAGCCTTTATAATCAACAATACGGTTGGTTATACATCAAGTCACCCCCTGAAAATTTATTTCATTTCAAATCATTTAACTAACCAGCTAATATTCATTAAGAATATAGACAAAACATGTATTAATGTAATTGTCTATTGGCAATTTGTTTAATCTGTTCTATATTTATTTCTATTTATTAAAAATAACAACATGAATTATCAATTTGCCACTTCTATAAATCAATTACTTAAAAAAAATCCCTTTAATCTATTCGTCTCTTACTCTAATATATGTATAATGATACATTAATGATTAATTATTACTTAATACAAAATTATATTTAATAATACAAAACAAAATAACTCCACATGATGTTTCTCTCTCTGTGCCCTTTAGTGTTTTCAGACAATGATGTGTGTCTTTAATCATTTCTGTGCATGGCTGCATAATGTAATGCCAAAATACACAATAATAAAGTAAATTAAAATAAATTATGATCGTTTCCAAAGTACGTTTTCATGGGTGTTAATCGCTTCATTTTTGTTGGAAAATGGAAGCAGCTATCACACTGTGATAAGGGCTGAAGGTGAACGCAGCGAAGACATATTGGTATTGGATGATAAGCCGAACTGTGTATTGGTCCAGTAACATTATGTAAACTGCAATTACAAGAACTGCAGTGATGCAGATGTCATATCATAGCAATCTATCAATAAATGCACACACACACACCTTGTACTCTCTGATGTTCGCTCTGCTCGGCGCCCTGCGGATTGAAAAACGCGCTGAATCCATGCAGACTCAGATCAGGGGAGGAGCCGAAACTTGACGCAGCTTGCGGCCGTTTCAAATGAGTTTTTAAAGGGGACTGAAGCGATCACAAATTAATGAAGCCCCCCTAAAAAGGGCCTAGTGACGCCCCTGTCTGCCGTTATTATCTCTGAATGTAATAAAATGCAACTCTCACAAATGTAATTTATTTTTTTGCGTGTTTTCGTGTTTGTTTTTATCCAGCTTTATTTTTCCATTGCATCTGAAAATGACTTTGTGCATCACATTCACTTTGTGAACAAACAAATATAACTTCAGATCTGCCTCTCGCGTTGCTCAGCTGTGGACGATTTCAAAATGTTTGATATAAAGGTTGCTGTCACATTTTATACGGGAATTGTTCATTTAAAAAAAAAAAAAAATCAAAATATATTGTTAGTTTTATGCTAACATGCAATCAAGGTCTTCAGATACAATATAAGACACAAGTTCATTTAGGCTATTTAACATGCACTGTGACATTTTACCGTTTCAACTTATAAACTGCTTGAGATTTTAAAGTCAGTTTAATAGTATTGAAATTCAAGTTGAATCTAGTATAAAAAAGGTTTTAATTGCTTAAATTATTTCTATGAATTAAGTTAGCATGACTTTTTTCATCATATCATTTTTTACGACGTGTATTCGTTTTCTGAAACCAAGCACCCACTTTTTTCTTTTTAAAATCTATGAATCGCTCGCATATCTCCTACAACCTACAAATAAGGGCTAATAGAGGTTCTTTCTTTAATTATTTATTTATTTATAATGTTTATTCTTGAAGAAAATAAGTATTTATTCTTTAATAAAATAAGGGACAATATTACAATAATATTATTGTACAATAATATATCTGCCTGCAGTTAAAAAGTTATATTTGTTTTGATTCATCCATTTATGTAGGTTACAATTAGCCTATTCTAAAAATAAAAATAAATAATGTCATAAAAAATGCCATCGGTCTGAATAAATTTTACCATTATAGAATTGGGGTAGTAATTTAGGAGGTGAAAATACAGTGAAATTACAAATGGCATGGGATTTTGAAGCATGACAACTAAACTAAAGGTCTATGAAACATTGATGCATTTTTTTAAACAATGGCACTTAAAGTTTTCAACTAAAATATTACTATTTCAACCATATAGCCTGTGAATAAATAAATAAAACACATACTTTTCAGTGAAAGAACACTGAGAGTGTAGGTTGCTTCTGGTGTTTGGATTTGTACTTCAATATAATGAGCTCCAAGTTTAAGAATAGCCTACACTATTTTTTATTTTTTATTTTTTTTACTCTCTAGTTAACAGCATTAACTTACAATGAAATACGTCTTCCTTCAGGCAGACTGAATGTTTTCCTGCCTTGCCAAATGTTGGGTCAGTTTGGGCGAGTCCCGCGCGCTGTGAAGCGGGAGCAGCTTACGGAGGATTCCGCTTGGTCTTAAAGCCTTCCGCAAACGCCTATGTTAACAAATAACAATGATTTTGGCAAAAATAATGATTAATTATCAATTGATAATTTGTTATTATTTTTGGTCTAGTGATAATAATAATATGGGCTGCGCGGGAAAATAATGAATAAAAAGAGTAGGGCTGCTGTGAGTGCAGGCATTTTCAACCCAGTAACAACACAGCGTTCCTCACAGCCAAAAAACAGACCGAATTCAGTTCATCTGGAGGGGGCTGGGGGGGTAGTTCTGTATAACTTGTGGGGGTCGAGATAAAGGTGTGAATCTCTTGCCTCTTTCATATGGACAGTGCCTTATGAGGGTTTCAAACTTGCAGAACAGGGTTTTAGGACAACTTTAACCCCTTACTGTCACCCCCCATTTTTTTAAAATAGGCATTAAAGTGCACTATCCAAACTTAAATTGTTGTAATTTATGAACACTTTGGGATATAGACATAAGGCTGGTCTCTTTTTAAAGAAGAAAATTAGCAGATTTTGTCAAAAGTGGATTTTTTTCAAATAATTGAAGTATCAAAAAGTTTATAGAAGTTTAAATGTACTGTAATAAAAAATGCGCTATATTCATTTTTATTTTATTTTATTTATTATAAATATTTTACATAACAGGTTTTACTCTAAAAATTGGTATAAAATTAAAGCATTGTGTCTAAATAAGTTATGTTCCAAATTTGAAGTTGATATGAAAGAAATTGAGGTTCCTGTGAGATTTTATTTAGGGCGTCATACCACAAACAGCCACTGGGAGCCATCAAAACTCCTTTGAATTTTGTTTAATGAATTTTTCCCAAGATTTCTATGTGAATTTTACTTCAATACTCAAAATAACCACCAAATATGGAATCCTGAGGACTCAGATCTTTCCAATGATATGTTTGTTGTCAAGATTATAAAAAGTTTTGATTCTAAAAGACCGTAATGCATTTTGTAATATGACACTTGACACTGCCACTAAGGGGGGAGGAGACCGCCATGAGATTTCAAAGTACCATTTCCATGGTAACGCAATGTCCGATTTCAAATGGTTTTCACAGGATGAATCTTGGGCTTCTAAGCTTTCCAAATGATATATAATTTATGATGACTACTAAAAGATTTTATAGAGAAAAAGGGAAAACAAAAAAAAAGAGCGCCAAGCGTCCCACAGGTGGGACGGTGACAGTTAAGGGGTTTAAAGAAAGGTTTGATCCACTTCAAATGTTGACTACTGTATAGCGCAATAAATAAAGTTTATTAGTTATTATAACTTAATTTCAGAGGAAGTTGCCTTAACTTAAAAAAAAAGTTTTTTTTAATTTTTAACATTAGGGCTGGGCTATAGGCCTACAAAAAATCCCCGATTTTTTTCACAAAAAAATCTGATTTACAATTTAAATCGATTTTTTAGTTTTGCCTCCCTACTTAAAATCAATATTCAAATGACAAAGAAATTGTTCAAAACAAGTGTTAATATAACAATATATTATTTTTTTAATACTAGCCCATCATGCATCTAACCATCCACTCGGCGTTAAGAGATGTTCAGATTAAAACTGGCAGCTCCGCAGTGAGTCAGTGTCATGGACGGAGGACAGACCAAGTGTAGGCCTAAATCAGTTTTCTAGTCTATATTTTCATCTCGTTATGCCGCTGGTTTAGGTTAATGTATTTATTTTTCTTTCTTATATCAGTTATTTGTAAATATAGCAGACACTGTCTAACCGTGTCTACACCGGACAGCTTGTTCATATAGGGCGAAACATATCTCTCACTCGGCAGTACAGTAGGCCTATGTGAGCGGAGTGGAGCAGCAACAATTTCCCTCCGCGCTCCGAGCATTTAAATAATCACTAAGCTCCGCGTTCATTGATACCAGAAACACTGCTCCGCCTTCACTCCGTGGCTAAAGTTAAAATGTTATGTTAATAATAGCTTATAAAAATAAAATAAAAATAAAATAATAAATTAAATTAAATTACAGGAGAGTTTCAAAGGGGATTAGGCTATTGTGTGCAAACTTTTTGTCCTACCAAACGCCAAATTAATAAAATTGTCAGCATTAAAAGGTATAATTGCTGCTTTCTGCTGCGCAAATTTTGTTTGTGATGAAAATAACAGTTTACATTTTCGTCAGTTATTTTATCTACAGATCGATGCATTTGTTACAGATTTCTGCTCATTCAAAATCAGATACAGATGAAGTAGCCTACTGTAAGATTACATTTGTTTGAATGCATTATTGCGACAGCGATTACGTGTGAATGTGCTGTATCTGTTTAAATCATGCTTCAACCCGAAAATATTCAGTAAAATAAAGACAAACTCCTTGAGAACTAGCCTGTAACATCCCGCTCCACTATTGCCGTCATTATAGTCTTCTGATCGGAGAGATTATGTGTATCAAGATATAGCTAAATATGTTTATCATGTGAATTCTTGCTAAATATGCAGTTATATTAAGCGGTGCTGGATCGAGTGAAAACCACGACGCTCCTGACTTTTAAAAAATCGGCTCCTCTTCAGTCAGAATCACTCCGCTCCGCTCATACTCTGCTCGGCAGCGTCTGTGTCTCAAACGCGCGGGGAGGGTTGAGCCCAATCATTCTCAAAACATAAAATATTTATTTTATTTCAATTTTCGTTTTTGTGTTTCAGAGTAAAAATCAGTGTTAAGGCATCTCTCCATTACAGACCGGTCTGAAGGAAGAATTTATGCAAACGCGTATAAAATTCTTTAAAAACTTTAACAGAGATGTCTGTTAGGTATTTAATAGGTCTGCTTCCCACGTAAGATTTTTCTAGTTACTAGTCGTTCATTTGTCATTATTTCAACTAATCGCAGGTTTATATTACATTTACAACTATAATCCAGCCTTAATATATTCCACGCTCAAGAACATGCATTAAGTTTGTCACAAAGCACAGGCAGAAGTAGCCTAATAATTATTAAAAAAGGAGACATTTTAATTATTTATTAATAAACAAAAATTTTTCTTGTCGGCTGCAAGATGAAATTCACAGTGCTGACTCTCTCCACATGGACGCGCCTTTAAAGAGAAATACAACCTTCACAGATTACATAATGCTTTCGTTCTGAATTAATTTGTTTAAAAGACATTTCAAGCTTTCTGTAGATATATTTTTCATGTGTGTGAGACGCCACAATTTTCAGTTATTTCATTATTAGGAAAAAAATCACGTGATCGAGAGGGCGCCTTCCTGTCATGCATGCGCATTAATAATTTTTGCACAAACACTTGAATATGAATAATAATTCACATTTTGCATATGCATTACAAAGTAAATATTTTTTTTACATGCAATTATCCAAAATAAAACCAAACAAGATTTGTAATGAAGATAAAATATGTAGACAAATAAGAATAAATGCTGCACGTGCACTCAGCATCATGCAGAGCAAATCTTGCACTGATATTTTACAGAATATTATACAAACCTGCATTTAAATGCGGCTGCAATTTATTTATTTTGTTTATTTATTTATTTATTTATTTTTACTTAAATTATATGAAAGCAAGTAAAGAAGACTCCATTTAAAATCACTGAAGTTGTCAATTAATGAAGCTCTTTTTTTTTTTTTTTTTTTTTTACATCATGTGCACTTTGTTGATAAGTGAGGACGTTTTATTAATCCATCCATTCTTTAGAGTTTCAATGATTTAGTTAAATCGTGCAGGTTTAATTTCTTCGTTTCTTGTTTTAATTAGGCCTAAATAATGGGAGCGAAATTATACAGTGCCTCACGTTTTACTAAAATAAAGAAAATAATTTATAAAACACGCAAGCCTAGCTCACAATAGGCTACCACTTTTAATGCTCCGATGCCAAAGTAAACCACATTTTCTTTTTAATAATATAACACATAATTCATATTATATAAATAATACTGCACACTATTTAAATGTGTCAAATCTAAAATATGGTTTAGAGAAAATATAAGCACAGGCTCATAGGCTTGACATTTATCCTGTTTGAATTCGTTCTAAGAAACGCATAAGGACTAAACTTTCATCTGTGAATATTAAATATTTTTTTCTTTCATTTTCCCCGACTGCAGTCAAATATAACACTTCGGTGAGGCAAAGCTGACGTCTATTTGCGAAAATGTGCTTTGAAGTGCCACTCAGCGGTCAAAAGCTGCAAATGCACTTTGCAGACGCCGCGGCGGTGGTACGAGCGGCGGTAGAAGCAACGTTTTGGATGGCCACCTACTGTATGAAGCTGAATTGTCTTAGTATTTTCTTTTATTAACTGCTTTTGCTGTTTTGTTGCAACTTTTTTGGTAACACTTTATGGTAAGGGTACATGAATTACCATGCATAAATTAATGTGTGAATTAGCCACTACTTCATACATTATTATCTCATGAATTATCAGGAACTAACATGAGTTCATAGTCTTTCATTCATGACTTCATGGATGAATAACACCTTAATTAAGACATTAAGTAAGGTGAGTACATCATCATGATTTATGATTTATTATGCATGATCATGATGTTTTTCATTAAGTATGATATGAGTTATCAAGCATGTACATATCTTGTTCATAGTAGCCTGCAGGTAAATGGACAGACCCTAACATTGGCCAATCACAGCACATAGCATGTGAATTCTGTTAACATCCAAAAACAGTAGTCATCTTTAACTAAGCATTAGCTTCTCATGACTTCATCAAGTTTGTGGCCCCTCACATAAAGTGGTGACTTGGTCCTTTGGAATACTGATAAACAATGTGTTATTAATGATGACATTATTGTGAAATGACATGAATATAAACATGAAACTTTTGCACACAATGTACTGTGGACACAGGGACTTTGATCAAAACTTTCTGCTTTATTCTTAAACAATTTAACCCAGTTAAATCAACAGCAATGCCTGGGAAAGAGCTGAGAAGGAATTCAGTAAATATACCATGGACTTGAAGTGCCTATATATCTGAAAAATCTTAAAAAAAACAAAAACAAATAAACCCATAAAGCTGGTTTACAAAACCATAAAGGATTTACAAAAAAAGCTGTCTTTTCCTGGATTTTTTCACAATAAACTGAGGTCTAGAGGCTATTTAACTACCATGTAAGTTTCAAAACAGTCAGTCCACAGTAAAATGCACACAGCTTGCATAAAGTAGCTGTGATTTTATACAAACCGTTGTGACTTCCGTAAAAAGGTGATGTCAGAACACAGTAACGGCCTTCAGTCACCACACCGAGCACTGCCCACCGTCCCACTCTCCTTTTGCCAAACCCCCAGACAACATCGTGTCCATAGCATTGCTGAGCAACAACAACACGGAAACATGTCGAAAAGGTTAACTTTAACCACAAAACCAGATTGACCGACCTGTAACATTACACTCTCACTCTAAGGATGGACGATCTGACAGGATTGTTACTGTGAGGTGGATCACATATAACATGAATAGTAAAGACAAACTCACCGTGTCTGTCTAGTCATGATGATGTATATACACTCACCGGCCACTTTATTAGGTACACCTATTCAATTGCTTTGTAACACAAATTGCTAATCAGCCAATCACATGGCAGCAACTCAATGCATTTAGGCAACTAGATGTGGTGAAGATGACTTGCTGAAGGTCGAACCGAGCATCAGAATGGGGAAGAAAGATGATTTAAGTGACTTTGAACATGGAAAGGTTGTTGGTGCCAGACGGGCTGGTCTATTTCAAAAACCGCTGATCTACTTGGATTTTCACGCACAACCATCTCTATGGTTTACAGAGAGTGATCCGAAAAAGAGAAAATATCCAGTGAGTGGCAGTTGTGTGGACGAAAATGCCTTGTTGATGTCAGAGGTCAGAGGAGAATGGGCAGAATGGTTAGAGATGATAGAAAGGCAACAGTAACTCAAATTACCACTAGTTACAGAATGCAGAATACCATCTCTAAACGCACAACACGTCGAGCCCTGAAGCAGATGGGTTACAGCAGCAGAAGACCACACCGGGTGCTGTTCCTGTCAGCTAAGAACAGGAAACAGAGGCTACAATTTGCACAGGCTCACAAAAATTGGACAAGCTTTGGGATGTGGTGGAACGGGAGATTCACATCATGGATGTGCAGCCGACAAATCTGCAGCAACTGCAAGATGCTATCATGTCAATATGGACCAACATCTCTGAGGAATGTTTCCAACAGCTTGTTGAATCTATGCCAGGAACAATTAAGGCAGTTCTGAAGGAATGTCAAACAATCAATCACAGTTCGTTTCTTTCAGCATCACGTTTGGGGGTGTGGAAATGTCGCCACAATAACAGACCAGTGTGTAAAACTCTCGGACATATTTGAAAGATTCTATGCCACGAACTTTAAATATTTCACATACTTTTGAAACTCCAGTGTTTAGTTGATCCTGATAAGTGCTCGTCATCACAGTTGTAAACACTATGGTTTTCTTATTCTGTGAGGGGGTTTGGCGTCAAGGCATCTTTGATTCCGAACAGAACATTAAAGAACGCGACACACATGTCTCCCGGAAATCCTGTAGAATTCAACCAATCCGATGACGACTTCGACACTTCTGAATAGAGCCCTGCATTTCAGCCTGGGTTCGATGGGCCCTGAATTTTTTACGCCGCTCGGGCCAGGCTTTGGAGCAAATTTTGTGCCATAGTTCAGATGCGGGACGGGCCTCTGGCCTGTTTCAGACTTCTCCTTAAATTTATATTTTAGACATCCATCAATTAGTGATGAAAAAATAAATTGGTAGCTGGTACCAATTTAGCTGGTAGAAACAACACAAGACCGTCAAGAGCGGCTCGACAGATTTGGTGCGTGCCGTCAGTGCAGCTGAACAGTTCTGTGTTCAAATACATGCAATAGGCTTAAACTTGCTGCAAAGCACAGGCAAAAGTAATTACCATAAATGTGATGGGGAAATAGTAAGGAGATATTTGAAGTATTTACTAATAAACAGTGGTGGACAGTAATGGAGTAGCTTTACTTTGCTACTGTACTTAAATACATTTTTTAAGTATCTGTACTTTACTGGAGTAGTTTTATTTTGAGCAACTTTTACTTTTACTTCACTACATTCCAAAGCATAAGCTTATACTTTTTACTTCACTACATTTCACAAAACATATCGTTACTCCTTATAATATATCATGTGCTCCGACACCCAGAAGCAGTGTCTGATTCATGAACGAACTGATTCTTTTCAATGAAAGAACAAACTGATTCTTTTCAATTAAACTTTTAAATCGGTTCGCAAATCACACCAAACAATTCATTCATGAATTAGAATGATCCGATTGCAGCTGTTCTCGAGTTGACAACTCACTGATTCAAATGAATCGTTTAGTGCAAGTCTCCAGTGAACTGAATTCACAGGTAAGAACCGGGAGATTTTGTGTGCGTGCGCGACTGACGGTACTAAAAGTAAGTTACTAATGTCGAATTTAGGATTAATTATTGTAACTGAAAATCATATATAGGTCAAAATTGCCAGTTGTTTGTGAACTAAATCTCCTGTAAGAGTGATCTATTTAAGCTCACTGAAATACTTGAATGCAGACACATCAACATGAGTGTCATGTTTTAGGTCAAAAAAAGGAAACATTAAAATAACACAGATTAAAAAAATAACTCATGCACGTTCAAATACCCCACTGCCATAACAGTTTTATTAAAATGCTACTTGTGATGTCTGTTTTTATATTGTTTATCAACAGTATAAATTTTTATATTATTTGGATTAACTAGCCGAGTAGACAGATATGAATGTTTATTCATAACCATACTGAAAATAAGTAAATATTGGTAGCTGATACTAACTGTTTAGCTAACAAGCTTGCTGGTGCTAAGTTGAGGTAATTTTTAGATATAAAGTCCAAATATTTTTATTCAACTACCTAGGTACAGTAGGTGGCCATCCAAAACGTTGCTTCTACCGCCGCACGTACCGCAGGCGCCGCATCTGCAAAGTGCATTTGCAGCTTTTGACCGCTGAGTGGCACTTTAATCACAAGTTTTCAAACAAATGCTTCAAAGCACATTTTCCAAATAGATGTCAGCTTTGCCTCACCCATGTGTTATATTTGACTGCAGTCAGGGAAAATGAAAGAAAAACACTGTAGGCTAGTTAAAATATTTAATATTCACAGATGAAAGTTTAGTCCTTATGAAGATATGTGCGTTTCTTAGAACGAATTCAAGCAGGATAAATGTCAAGCCTATGAGCCTGTGCTTATATTTTCTCTACACCATATTTTAGATTTGACACATTTAAATAGTGTGCAGTATTATTTATATAATATGAATTATGTGTTATATTTTTCTAAATAAATTGTGGTTTACTTTGCATCGGAGCATTAAAAGTGGTAGCTTATAGTGAGCTAGGCTTGCGTGTTTTTATAAATTATTTTCTTTATTTTAGTAAAACGTGAGGCACATTATTTAGGCCTAATTAAAACAAGAAACGACTAGGTTTGCATAATATTCCGTAAAATATCAGAGTGCATGATTTCTGTGGCGCGCATGATGCTGAGTGCACGTGCAGCATTTATTCTTATTTGTCTACATATTTTATCTTCATTACAAATAATGCTGCGTGCTATTTGTAATCTACATTACAAATAATTTGGCTGTGTGCTAAGCTAAGGCTAAATCCACATCGCCCAGGTCTGCCCAGCATCTTCCTTGCCAATGTACGGTCTCTGATGAACAAGCTGGATGAACTAAAGATATGGACCCTCACACAGAAATGGCTTATGGACTGTAATGTTATGTTTTTCACTGAAACATGGCTCTGCAACGATGTCCCAAACAGCGTGGTGCATATGGATGGGCGCTCTTTCTTCAGGGCTGACAGAGTAGCAGCAACCTCTGGTAAAAACAAGGGTGGTGGAGTGTGCATTTATGTAAATAAATCATGGTGCACAGACTCTGTCATTGTTGATACCTACTGCTCTGCTGATCTGGAGTTCCTGATTATCAAGTGCAGGCCATTCTATCTACCACCTGAGTTTACTTGCATTGTTGCTGCTGCAGTTTATGTACCTCCGGACGCTAATGCTAACGTGGCTATGAAAGAACTTTGGGCTGCGATTAGCAAATTACAAACCCTGCACCCGGATGGAGCCTTTATTGTTGCTGGGGACTTCAATCACTGCACTTTAAAATCTGTTCTCCCTAAATTTCATCAGAATGTCTCCTGCACTACAAGGGGACATAAAACATTGGACCACGTTTATACTAATGTGACTGATGCCTACAAAGTCACACCCCTCCCCCACCTGGGTCAGTCTGACCACCTCTCTTTGTTCCTGCTCCCCAAGTATACCCCGGTCATCAAATGTGTGAAATCTACAATAAGGACTGTTAAAATCTGGCTGGAAGGTGCTGACTCCACTCTTCAACATCAATTCCAGCACACAGACTGGAGTGAGTTTGCTGCCCAGGCCACCACAGACTCTCGAATTAACATTGACACTTTGTTGCAGAGTGACCACACCCAAAAAAAAAAAAAAAAATTTTCAATCTGTCCCTGGCCCAAACCTCCACCATCGTACCAGTACAAAACACTCCAATGCCTCGGTCCCTAACGACTTCTGTCCTGTTGCACTCACCCCCATCATTACCAAGTGCTTTGAAAGGCTGATTGCATCCCACTTAAAATCCTGTCTCCCTGCTACACTAGACCCATTCCAATTTGTCTATCACCGCAATAGGTCAACAGAGGACGCCATCTCAACGGCACTTCACTCTGCCCTCCACTCAGCTTGGAATCAGCACATCCATCTGCAATTGGATTCTAGACTTTTTGACTAACAGACCTCAGTCTGTTAAATTAGATAACCTCTCCTCCACCATCATCACCCTGAACACTGGCGTGCCACAGGGCTGCGTACTGAGCCCTCTCCTGTACTCCCTTTTCACCCATGACTGCATTCCTGTTTATGGCTCCAACACCATAATCAAATTTGCAGATGACACCACGGTGGTAGGTCTGATCAAGGACGACGATGAGTCAGCCTACAGGGATGAGGTGCAGCACCTGGCTGTGTGGTGTGCCACCAACAATCTAGAACTAAACACCCAGAAGACAAGGAGATCATTGTGGGCTTCAGGCGGACTAGGAGTCATGCAAACACACCATCTACATCAACGGAGCTGTAGTGGAGCGTGTGTCGAGTTTCAAGTTCCTTGGCATCCACATCTCTGATGACCTCACCTGGTCCCATAACACCTCCACCCTGGTCAAAAAGGCACAGCAGCGCCTTTACTTCTTACGGAGCCTTAAGAAAGTTCACCTGAATCCCAGGATCCTTGTGGAATTCTACTGCTGTGCCATTGAGAGCATACTCACAAACTGCATCTCAGTATGGTACAGCAATTGCTCCGCATCTGACCGCAAAGCACTCCAGCGAGTGGTGAAAACTGCTCAACGGATCACCGGCACCCAGTTAACTTCCATTGAGAACATCTATCAGAAGCGCTGTCTGGGCAGGGCAAGAAACATCATCAAGGATGCCTCTCACCCTAACCATGGACTTTTCACTCTCCTTCCATCCGGCAGACGTTACAGGAGCCTACGCTCTCGGACTAGTAGGCTCAGGAAGAGCTTCTTCCCCGAGGCCGTGACCCTTCTGAACCAATCTAACTGGCACCTGCTCTCTTACTGCACTGGTCAAAGTACTTTACATACATGTATTTGCACTACTCATATTTTGCACATACTGCACACTGTTCTAGTTATCGCACTGTAAACTAGTTGTTACTGTACAAAGCACAGTAAACTATTCTATAAAAATATAATTGCACTACTGTTATTTTACATAGAATTAATTTTAACAATACTTTTGCACACTCATCCAACTGTATTTATTACCACTGTTCTCATGTTGCTGCTGTTCATAATGTGTATATATAATCCTACATTGCTCTGTTCATAATGTACATACAATCCTACACTGCATTCCTATTTATATTCTGTATATACTCTGCTCAATACTGTATATAGCAACTCCACTGTACATTCTGTAAATCATAGCTTAACTTACTCTGCACTTTTATGTTTATAAAACACTATATTCTTGCACTTCTGGTTAGATGCTAACTGCATTTCATTAGCTCTGTACTTGTACTCTGCATAATGACAATAAAGTTGAATCTAATCTAATCTAAAAAAAATCTTGTTTGGTTTTATTTTGGATAATTGCATGTAAAAACAATTATTTACTTTGTAATGCATATGCAAAATGTGAATTATTATTCATATTCAAGTGTTTGTGCAAAAATTATTAATGCGCATGCCACATGCATGACAGGAAGGCGCCCTCTAGATCACTTGAATTTTTTCCTTATAATGAATTAACTGAAAATTGTGGCGTCTCACATACATGATAAATATATCTACAGAAAGCTTGAAATGTCTTTTAAACGAATCAATTCAAAACGAAAGCATTATGTAATCTGTGAAGGTGCATTTCTCTCTAAAGCCTCGTTCATGTGGAGAAAGTCAGCACTGTGAATTTCATCTTGCTGTCGACAAGAAAACATTTGTTTAATAATAAATAATTTAAATGTCTCCTTTTTCACAATTATTAGGCTACTTCTGCCTGTGCTTTGTGGCAAACTTAATGCATGTACTTGAGCGCGGAATATATTAAGGCTCATTATGGATTATAGATGTTAATTTAATATAAACCCCTGATTAGTTGAATAATGACAAATGAACGACTAGCAACTAGGGGATTTTTTTTTAGGTCATAGCCTATCCCCCAGCCCTAATGCAACAGTTTGCATCTTGTTTTTTTTTTTTTTTTGAGTTAAGGCAAATTCCTCTGAAATTAAGTTATAATAACTAATAAAATGTATTGCGCTATACAGTAGTCAACATTTAAAGTGGATCAAACCTTTCTTTAAAGTTGTCTTAAAAACCTGTTCTGCAAGTTTGAAACCCTCATAAGACACTGTCCATATGAAAGACCAAGAGATTCACACTAGTGCTGGGTGGTATACCGGTTTACACCGAAAACCGGTGTATATTTTTGTTACGATATTAATTTTTAATATACCGCCATACCGATGTATTTAATTACTCAACGTTCGGAACGTTATGCTGCGCCGCGGCACACTGTTTCAGACGGACCCTTTACAATGTTGCACTTCTAAGCAGCGACAGCGGTAAACACAGCAGTAGTCTGTCTATGGGTAAACACAGCAGTAGTCCTGTCTATGGGTAAACACAGCAGTGCTCTGGTGTTACGTTATAACGCCTGTTTCACACATACTCGTCTGCAGTACGTATGCGTTGCGTATTTTTTTTTACGCACCCATGTTAATGGATTCCAGCGTTCATACTGCACGAGGTTGCGGTCCATCAGTGCTTTCCAGGAGCGGTGCGTCTGCAGCAGTGTGGCGAACGTTTATGTACCGAGTCTATTTTTCCTGTGCTGCAGGCGCTGAATTGTGAAAGCGCATTGTTCGCGGGAAAAATGAACATGGATTGACACGGAAATGCAGTCATTTCACAATAAATGTATACTAATTAAAGCTGTTTCACACGCAACACATGGGTTTTTGGCTAGGTTTAAAACAAGAAAAAGTGCCCTTTTAGATAAACAATATATATATTCACTTTTATGGAGGCAGAAAAACAAAGTTCATTAAGACCCGTGGGATTGCTTGTGATAAAGATTTAAATGCAAAAGGCACGAGACTGTTTCTGACTGTGGTGTTTTAATTTGAAATATTTTAACAAGAAAAGTAGGCTAATTATTGTGTTTAAATGTTTTGCTGCTTGCTTGAGCACTTATTATACAAACCTAGAAGTAAAATGCATGAATAATGCGTTGTTTATATTTATTGAGTTTAAACTAATGTCTATAACTATGAAAGATTGTTACTGTTCTGTGATAAAAGACTCACAATGCTGGAAAAAAAAAAAATAATAATATATATATATATAGTATATGTGTGTGTTTTTTTTTACATGATATGAAATCAAAACAATAAACAAATGTTGTGTTTGTGGACTAAACAGCCGCGGATCAGTAGCGGACTGCAAACGCGTCCCACTGCAGACGGAGAGTATGTGTGAAACAGGCGTTACAGGGAAGATGGATGCTGCAGAACTAGTAGAACATGACACAGAAAAAGAGGAGCCTGGTCTGTTGTTTGGAGGGTTTTTGGTTTCCAAAAATCCGACGTCGACCAAACAACCATTTTATGCAAGTGCTGTCGGGCTAAAAGCACGTCTTGGAATATCAACCAGCAGAAAATGCATTGTACACCTGATTATGCATGAGAAAAAAAAAAAAATGTCATAAACCGGGAAACCGGCATAATTTAGAAAAAAACAGTGATATAAATTTTTGGTCAAACCGCCCAGCACTAATTCACACCTTTAATCTCGACCCCCACAAGCTATACAGAACTACCCCCCCAGCCCCCTCCAGCTGAACTGAACTCGGTCTGTTTTTTGGCTGTGAGGAACGGTGTGTTGTCATGTTACTGGGTTGAAACATGCCTGCACTCACAGCAGCCGTTCTCCTTTTATTCATTATTCTCTCGCAGTCCATATTGTTATTTTCACTAGACCAAAATAATAACAAATTATCAATTGATAATTAATCATTATTTTTGTGAAAATCATTGTTATTTGTGAACGTAGGCATTTGAGGCAGGCTTTAAGACCAAGCGGAATCCTCCGTCAGCTGCTCGCGCTTCACAGCGAGCTCTAACTGACCCAGCTTCACCGTCCACGGGTTGATTTACAAAAGCAGTTTGAGCGAATACAACTTAGTGATCATGAGCCCAACATTTAGCAAGGCGGGAAAACATTCAGTCTACCTGAAGAAAGACGTATTTCATTGAGTTAATGCTGTTAAATAGAGAGTAAAAAAAACAAACAAAAAACACATAGGCTATTCTTAAACTTGGAGCTCATTATATTGAAGTACAAATCCAAACACCAGAAGCAACCTACACTCTCAGTGTTCTTTCACTGAAAAGTATGTGTTTTATTTATTTATTCACAGGCTATATGGTTGAAATAATATTTTAGTTGATAACTTTAAGTGCCATTGTTTAAAAAAATGCATCAAATGTTTCATAGACCTTCAGTTGTCATGCTTTAAAATCCCATGCCATTTGTAATTTTTAAAATAGGCTTTGGATTTCACACGTGTTCACATGCTCTACCATGTCAGACAGCATGGTAGAGCATGCCAATAGAACCATCAAAGATCAGCTGGCAAAATATTTGTCTACCAAGGGAGGAGAATGGGACGATCACTTAAAACTAGTCATTTCCTGCAATACCAACGTTCTTTCCTCAACCAAACATACACCTTTCTCTTTGGCTCATGATTTTCGTATTATTATGCCCCCATCAACTTCCAGGGTTATAACCAGAACACCGAACAGGTATGCAAATTCTAAGCTTTTATCTTTTTTTAATATCTAGGCAGTTGGAGTGCAGAAAAAGCACTATGACGGCCGTCACACTCGGCATACATCTTATCAACCTAATGATCGTGTATGGGTTGACCTTACAGCTCTGTCAAGGAATAAATTTTCTCCGAAATGGACTGGTCCATACAAAGTCTTGAGCAGACTGGACACACAGACAGGTTACACTGGAGTAACTTATAAAGTGAAAGATCTACTTGACTCTAGGTCAAAGCCTTATGTCATTCACTATAATTGGCTGAAGCCTTGACAATGACAATTTGTTTATGTAGTACAATTTAAAAAAAAAACATGTTGGCCAGTGTGCTCTACAACAACTAAAACCACGCACAACAAAATAAAAACATTAAGACAAAAACAATTAAAATTGTAGTAGAGTGCCATAAAAGAAAGTGCTATAGCACAATAAAACAGTACTGTACAATAGAAAATGCTAAAAAAAAAAGAATTAAATGCTTTATCAAACAGAAAAGTTTTTAACTTGGATTTAAAAACAGACAAATATGAAGACAGTCTTATTGAAATGGGCAAATCATTCCAAAATCTGGGGGCAACTACAGAAAACGTGCGGTCACCCCTACACTTCAAACTTGACTTGGGAAATGAAAACAGTCTCTGATTTGATGACTTGAGTGATCTGGTTGGGTGGTGCTCAGTTAGTAGGATAGAAAGGTAAGATGCAGCCATGTCATTTAGTGTTTTATTAACAAGAAGTAAAAATTTTAAATCAACTCTGTGAGCACCGGCAACCTGTGTAAACAACGTAAGACAGGGGTAATATAATCCCGTTTATAAGCACCCAGTAAAAGTTTCGCTGCCACATTTTGGACTAATTGTAATTGGGACATAGCTGAATAACTAATCCCAACATAAAGGGAATTGCATTAGTCCAATCTTGAAGAAATAAAGGTCTTTACTTTCAATAAAATTTGAAGTCGGAAAAAGCAGAATTTCATCAACAGAATTAGGTCTAAAGTCTTTACTTTCAATAAAAGTTGAAGTCAGAAAAAGCAGGATTTCACCACAGAATAAATCTGCCTGTCGAATTTCAGAGGTTCATTAAACACAAGACCCAAATTTAGTTTAGGAGGGACACAGAAATCAGAGGATCCAAGTATAATAATTTATTTTTTAACAGGCAAAGAGGGTATCCAAACCATCTGAATTTCACTTGATAAATTTGTGTCATCAGTGTAACAATGGAATGACAGCACATGTTTTCTAAAAATAGAACCGAGTGGCAGCATGTAAAGAGAAAATAGAACTGGGACCAAGATGGAGCCCTGAGGAACCCCACACAATAAAACAGCATTACTAGAGGTATATTTTCCAGTCATAACTGAGAAACTTATTTTGGTAAAATAAGATTTAAACCACTCCATTGAACTGCTTTTAATGCCTTCACAATGTTCCAAACGGAAATAAGAACAGCATGATCTACTGTATCGAAAGCAGCAGTTAAATCTAAAAGCACAAGAACAGCATAGTCACCAGAATCACATCTTATTAGTACCTCATTATAAACCTCCAACAATGCAGTCTAAGTAGAGTCTCTAGTTTTCTTAACCCAGATTTAGAAAATTCAAAAACTTAATTAACAGATAGAAAACTAGAACAATATTTGGAGGATTATTTTCTCCAAAATCTTTTAATAAAAGATAAATTGGAGATGGGTCTAAAATTACCTCACACTGTGCAGTCTAAGTTTCTTAAACCAAGGGTGGCATTTTT
The DNA here is from genome assembly GCF_018340385.1 of Cyprinus carpio. Taxonomy (NCBI): domain Eukaryota; kingdom Metazoa; phylum Chordata; class Actinopteri; order Cypriniformes; family Cyprinidae; genus Cyprinus; species Cyprinus carpio. The sequence continues at coordinate 29,870,020 of NC_056589.1, forward strand.
TAGCAGATCAGGTATAATGCTAGTTTCTAAACAGTGATTTAACATAACATTAACATTAAGGACTTGTTTAAGAAAAAAAAAGGGATAACATCAGTAAAATAGCCAGAAGGTTTGAGGTGCTCCACTATTTCTTGAAGCTGAGTGCCAGTAATAGGACTAAACTGACTAAAAACAGCAGTACAAATAGGAGGAATTGATGGATCAGAGGAAAGAGACTAATTCCCAATCTTAAAACATTTATCTTATCAACAATAAACTTGAGAAAATCCTCACACATAGATGATGACACATCAGGGAGAAAACAAACACGAAGGTTGATAGTGGCATTAATTTTTGGTTTTAAAGGGGTCATATGATGCTGCTAACATTATTTTGTGTATTTGGTGTAACGAAATGTGTTTATGCGGTTTAAGGTTTAAAAAACACATTATTTTCCACATACTGTGCATTATTGTTTCTCCTCTATGCCCCGCCTTCTGAAACGCGTCGATTTTCACAAGGCTCATCTCTCTGAAAAGCAAGGTGTGCTGTGATTGGCCAGCTATTCAGTGCGTTGTGATTGGCTGAATGCCTCAAGCATGTGACAGAAATGTTACGCCCCTTAACATATTGTGAAGCCTTGTCCAGTCGCAGTGACGAGACATTAACATAAAACCCATTATAAACGTGATATAAACATGATTTCTAGTCGTGTCCTCTTTTGGAAGGCCAAAGTAGTTTCTCAATGAAACAGCGTCACACACCACAGCCTTGAGTGAGTGAAGGCCGGAGCCCTAGAGTGAGCCACGGCCGGCTTGAGTGAGCAGAGGCGGACGGGAGAACGGCACGGCAGAAGGATTCTACGAAGGAGCGTACCTTGGGCATTGTGGCAACCACATGTGTTAACCCCGCGCTGGACTCCGCGTCGTCCACGGTGAAAGCAGATTCGGTGATCCACAGCACAAAGTTGATGTATTTCCTCAGCGACCACCACGGATCAGCAAAAAAATAAATAAAAATACCTTGATTTGGCTGCTATTGAGACAGTAAGTCTCTCGACATTTCAAATGAAACCGGAAGTTTATCCCTTTTCCATTTAAGCTCTGCTCTTCTACAAATCTGCCAGAGAGAGCATATAGAATCATTACGCCGAGGTTCAGATTTGGTTCATGATGTAGTGCCTTTAGAGGAGCAACTGAATCTAAAACATTACCACAAATTGTGTTAAACCTGGACAAAAGCTCAACAGCACTCAAATCACAATGATAGTCCTAATTTGAAAGAGTAACTTAATGGAAAGTTAAAGAAAATTAATTTCTGGTGGTAGAAGTAATAAGCCGGGACCGGCGAGCATAAGTACTAGTATTAGAGGCATGAAATGCAGAAGGAACAGAAAATATAATGGATTTATGATCAGGAAAAAAAAAAAAACTTTTTTCACACCTCAGGATCACGGGGAGAAATTGCCTTTAAATGTGTGGGAACATTGACTTGAAGAGCCAAGTCAGTGTCATTTAGTAGATTAGAGCAGTGGTTCCCAACCTTTTTCAACTCGCAGCCCACACAACCAAGCACATATGTTTGCGCGGCCCACTGCAAAAAAATGCACTGACCCCTCTATTGTTGGGTTAATAACTTAGTACTCAGAAGCTAGATTGTTAACTGTATTTATTGAATGAACTAGGGCTGTGCGATATGGACCAAAAAAAAAAAAAAAAAACTATCGCGATTTCTTTGATCAATTTTGCGATTTCAATTTTAAATCACAATTTTGACACACACAGATATGCTTTACAGTCATAAATGCATTCAGGATGAATTTGAAACATATTTCCAAAAGAAAACCAATTAGAGCTTTATCAAAAAGTTGTAACATCTCTAGAACAGACATAAGTCAAAATAATCACTATAGTAAAGGTGTAACAAAATTTCTAGACTTATGGCAAAAAAAAAAAAAAATCCTGTGTCCAGGGACTTTTTTTCTTTTTTGCCATACATTGTTCATAGAGCTCATTAATTGTAGCGGTGCATCAGGTGTTGAAATAGATTTGTTATACATTATACAGGTTTACACGTAGGCCTACTCCGTTTGCAGTGCGTATACAGTATGTGTATGCGATGCAGAAGCAGCAGCGAGAGCGCATTAATGTAACGCGAAAGCACATTAAATTAGTGCACGAGCCCGAATCTCTCTGTTCGCACGCAGATTTCCTTTGCTTTGTCACAAAACCAGACACGCTCAGATACATGCTGCTCTCGCCCGGATAGAGTGTGCACACTTAAAACGTGTCTTCTCTCGCTCAAACTGCGTCCTGTGCACTCACAACTCTCTCTATGCTCATGTGCTAGATATTAATTCTCTTCGCACGTTTTTATTTCAAGCCTTTTACCGTGTGCAGTGTGAACACTCTGATCCGTTAACATGGGCTCGGAAAAAAGGCGCATCCCAGACAGAGTGTGAACCTGGAGTTATGTAGGCATATTCCCAGTCTGTTCTGTTCTCGCGCTAGGCGCATTGCATTCTGATTAGATCGGACAGCATACTGCGGGAGGTCAGGGCCGCGGAAAATCGTGCTATAAAGCGATTTAGAAATCGCGCACGCTCAAATCGTGATTTTATGGCGGTTTCTATCGCACAGCCCTAGAATGAACTGGCAATGAACAGAAAATAACTCGGGCTTATTTAATTATATATATGAAATGATGTTATTATGTTATGACTTAGACATTTTTACATATATTAACAATATTATTATTTATTTTAGTAGTAATTGGCGGCCCATCTGCAATACCATCGCGACCCACTAGGGGGCCGTGGCCCACAGGTTGAAAACCACTGGATTAGAGAATTCCTTAGCTAACAGGTCAGCAGCACTACAAACATGAATGTTAAAGTCTCCAAATGTCAAACGTTTATCATATTTCGGTATGAATTCTCCCAAAAAATCTGCAAATTCAATTAAGAAATCCTTTTGTATTTTGGGGGACAATAAATTACTGCAATCAAGAAAAGCTCATGTAGTTCCAGAGTAAACAACTGCAATTAAAAACTTCTGTACTCATTCGATGCAAAAGAGTGACAGGAAAATGTCTTTGTAGGCAGATGGCAAACCTTCACCTCGACCAGTCAAGCGAGGAGTATTTCAAAACAGACCATTTGACGGTAGCAGTTCAGAAAAATGGCTTAAATCCCCAGCAGAGAGCCAAGTTTCAAGCCACATACAAAGGCACAATCTTTAACCCTACCTCTCTGCGTGGTCACCTAAACCAAGTCCACTTCTGACATCCCCTCAAAGTGAACACCCTCCACTACAGCACTATCTGGCTTCAGACCTTATGTTTTTCATGACCCTTTTGTGCCAGAGCCTGTAAGACCAGCTCGACTGATTCAAAAGAGGGATAATGTATTTCCTCCCATTCACCTTGAACTTTCAGAGGGTTCTAGAGCTAATTCCCAAATAGAACTTGCTACTAAAAGGCCAACAAATGGCATGAGAACAAGGTCAGGACGTGCTCCATTACGTTATAGGGATGTATAATGGCTTATTAACACCTGAGGATGGGATTGTGTAATGTAAGATTGAATACAGTGGAGTAATGTCAAGCATGTTAAAATTGGAAAATAACACATTCTAGGTTTTGTTTGTATTTTGTCAAAAAAAATATATATATATTTTTGAAATTCTGAATTCTTTATTGGGTTCTGTACCAGGACATGTTTTAGCTTGAAAATAACACATTCTAGGTTTTGTTTGTATTTTGTCAAATTTTTTTATATTGTTTGAAATTCTGAATTCTTGATTGGGTTCTGTACCATGACGTGTTTTAGCTTGAAAGTGCAAATGTGTGGAAAGCATATTTTTGTTAAGGATGATGCATAGTTTCTGTATTGTATTTTCTGGAAACGAGGACGTTTCTTTTCATAAGGGGGGAAGTAGTGTAAGAGTTTATGTTGAATATATTAATGATGATGTTATATTTGATTATTCAATGTTAATTCAGCAGTACCAGTCACAATCTTCAGCTGGAGTGCCTATGAGCTCCTCCAGAGGGCACTCCACCCCAGACTGTTTTCACTCCATCATTAACTACATCCCCCATAATCCTTTGCCTGGACTCTTGATCACTGATTGCATTCACCTGTTTCTTGTTACCTCCATCAGTCTCACTCTATTTAAAGCCTGTTTGTTCACTCAATCAATGCTCAGTATTGTTAGCTGTAGTTTTTCCTAGTTTCTGTGTCTTTCCTAGTGGTGGACAGAGCAAGGCTTCATGAAACAGTAGAAGCAAATGTGCCAAGGCTTCAAAACAATTTGACATCCATCTCTATGGTGACACCTAGTGGTCTTTTTCCAAGTATTGCTCTGAAACAGCAATGATAATGAATCAGTTAAGCGAACTGACGAATTAAAACGTATATGTTGTGCTCATCATTCCAGCATGTGGGTTGGGGGAGTGTTGGTGTGCATGACTGACATGTCAAAACTTGACACTTTAGGTTTGAATCTCCGGTGAAGCATGTATAATTATAAGTATTTGAAAGTTGTGTTTTTATTGTTCTGTTCTTGTAATCTCTCTAACAACTGAAGGAACTCTTTGTAAATATATTTTGGTCATGAAAAATGAATTTCAATACTAATAAAAGAAATCAAGCCACAATGGCTGGCAATTTTTACATGTAAAGGTTTTTATTTAAATATATTCATTGTTCTGCTGCATTAACTCCACATTTGTGCTTTGCGGGAGTTAGGTTAAGACAGATGTGCGATTGTGTAGTTTGTTTCCCCGACCTTGTCGATCAAAAGCAGATTTGGGTCTCGAAACACTTGTGAAATGCCCTGATGCTTTGATTCGCCTTACTCATGTGACATGGGCATTTTGAATCACAAAATAAAAAGAAAAAAAGGAGTGAGGAGAGAAAATGAGAAGAGAATGTTAAAAAGAGCTTGTCCATTTTCTAGGGTTTTATTTCTATAAAACCCTAGAAAATGGACCCACTAGCAAATATATCACTAACACATCACACGTATAATCAAAGATTAAACTCATAATAAAAGACTAATAAAAGGCCACTACGTGATGATAATGTCATCAACAATCCATAACCATCAGCACCTGATCAAATTATTTACTTTCATCATGTTGATCAAAAAGCTGCTAGATTTGTAAGTGGCCTAAGTAAGCACTGCTTATCGCAGAGATCAACATATCATTGATATGGACTCTTTGCCTGCAACCCATCGCTGAAGTTGTGCTAATGTGACTGTCTAAAGAAACAATTTAGACAAGATCTTTCTAACGTAAAGGAGTAGGATAAGAAGAAGTGGATCAAGCAACCACATCACAGCTGGTTATATTTAATCTCCGATTGTCTTATGAAGCTAAGCTATGTTTTCTTCTTTTATTCTCATTGCTTTTAAGCTATCAGTTTATTTGTAAATATTTTTTGTTGTTCAAGGCTTTTCTAGTTGGTGAGTTACATGCTTGTTGCTAGGCTTACTACTTGCTGCTTAAAGCTTAATTTGTAATTGGAAACGCTGTTTCTTTAAGCTTATCTGACTATTACTGCAACATGCAACAATTAAGCTTCAAGGACATTAGAAGATGGCGCCGGTGTGTATGGCGTGCTGTCCACTGTCTCCGTTACTCACCTGGTTTTTATTGTCTCTACTTTTTCCATTCAGTCTCTTGTTGTTTGTTTACGATCACCAACAACTTATTGATATCTATCATGCTATGCCAAAACTTTCTGGGCTCCACTCTACTCCAAAAAACTATGAGTTCCACTCACCACCTACACAGTCCAGTTCATTCGACTACCCATACTGGCGTGCTCCCGGGGTTTCACGTAAGAGACGCCGGAGACGATGCGGAAAACGAGGTGGCACGGCTGTACAGCTGAAGCTGGCCTGGGCATCGGGTTCCCCTACTTTCCTGTTGTCGGCATTAGTGCCGCCGGACTCGGTCTGCCGCACCCGGATTCACTGGTGCTCGGCGGAACTCGGTTGTTCGCGGATTCATTGAACTGTTCTGGATTCATTTCCCAGGATTACCCGATGGAGTTCTCCACGACTTCAACGTAGGAAAGCAAATCTCTGCAACTTGCACTGACTTTGCCGAGCTTCCGACACTCAGCATGATCCGCCACAGCTCAAGATGGGGCTTGCCAACGCATTATCCTTGGCAAACAAAATGTTCATCTGTAACAACTTCATCTTTTCAAACAATCTGGACGTTTTCTTCATGACTGAATCCTGGATAAAATCAGGCGATCCTAGTCCTCTTTCTGAACTGGTTCCTCCTGAGTATGAATTTTTTTAATACTCCCTGGTTAACTGGCCGGGGAGGTGGACTCATGACTGTTTTCAAAAATAAATCTCACTGCCACTCATCTCCCATGGCCTTCTTTATTAGTTTTGAGGTTCAAAAAATTCACTTTAACCCCCCCCTCCCCCCTCTTCTAGCAACTTTATAAATGAGTTTGCCAAGCTCCTAGGGGATGTTTTGATCAGATATGATCATATTTTAATACTTGGTGATTTTAACATTCATGTATGCTGCTCTGCCAATGCCTTAGCAAAGGAATTTCTAAGTCTTCCTTGAATGTTACTCAATGGGTAAATGGTCCTACACACTGTCATGGTCATACGCTTGTTTTAATATTGACATATGGTCTGTCTGTGGCTGACATTGTCATCTGTGACACTCCACTTTCTGATCACAAACCAGTGCTCTTTTCCACACTTTTGCCTGCTCCACCAATAACATTACCATGTCAAGCACGGTGGTCTCCCTCATTGACTTCTCACTCCAATCACATCTTCTCTGAACTATATTTGGGGGCTGAATATTTACTTGATTCTGATCTTGCTTCATCATATCCAGATGTTGATGAGCAGATTCAGTTTTTTAATAGCAAATGTTCAGAACTCTTGGATTTTTACTGCACCTCGAAAGCTTATTCATCGTCGAAACAAGTCACAGCCCTGGGTCAATGACGATATCCGATCACTACGACAGCAATGTCGACGGCTTGAACGTAGATGGAAGAAAGACAGGCTTCACATATCATTTGAAATGTTGAATGTTTCCTTACGGAATTTTCAAAGGGCTGTCAGGACAGCTAAGCAAAAATTCTTATCTGATATTATTGTAATAAACTCCCATAGCTCTAGAACGTTATTCTTAACCATTGACTCTGTTCTTAATCCCTCTGTTAAGCCACCTTCTGCTTGCTCTTCTTCTGAGTGTGAAAAATTTGTCAATTTCTTCTTCAACAAAATTATTACTACTCGAGCGCAAATGTTTACCTCGATTCAACCTGTATCCAATCTCTCTTTACCCACTCACAGTGGAGCGAATTTGCACCGATTTCTCTTCCGACATGTAAAGAAATCGTGTTAAAATTGAAACCCACTTTTTCTCCCCATGACATCCTTCCACCATGTTTTTTAAAACAGATCTTCGATACAGTCGGACCAGACATTTTATGTATTATTAATAATTGTCTGTCGACAGGGACAGTCCCAGCCTGTTTTAAACTTGCCACTGTGACCCCAATTATCAAAAAAAACCTCACTTGACACAGCTAACTATGCAAACTATAGATCCATCTCTAATTTGCCATTCCTATTCCTAAAAAGCTGTTTTCAGCTTTCAGCAAGTTGCAAAATTATTTGCAAAGCAACTCCATCTCTGACATTTTTCAATCTGGTTTTAAAACATTGCACAGCACTGAGTCTGCGCTCTTGAAATTTTTTAATGATGTTTTATTGACCACGGACGCTGGTGATACCATGGCTTTAGTGTTGTTAGACTTGGGTTCAGCCTTGACTTTGTGGACCACAGGATTCTTTTATCCCGACTTGAATGTTCGATCGGCTTATCTGGCACAGTTTTGAAATGGTTTCAGTCCTTCCTGTCAAACAGAAGTTTTTCCGTTACCCAAGGTGCTTTTTCATCCTTGATGGCTCATCTTACTTGTGGTGTACCCCAGGGATCAATTTTAGCACCATTATTATTTTTGCTGTGTATGCTATCTTTGGGATCTATTATTAGTAAATTTGGAGTATCGTACCACTGCTATGCAGATGACACACAACTTTACATACCCATAAAACATAATGATAACTCAGCATTCAAAAGACTGGAAGCCTGTTTGTAAGAAATCTCAGTGTGGCTCACTAATAATTTAATTGTTACATAATGACGATAAAACCCAAATCATTCAATTTGGGCCAAAAGAACATTCAGGTGGAAACTCCTTCAACCTTGGTGCACTTACTCCACATATTACTTCAGATGTCAAGGATCTTGGTTTCCACCTTGATAATAGCCTCAAGTTAGACAAACAAATTAATACAATAGTTAGTACTAGTTTTTATCATCTTTGTCAGTTAGCCAAAGTCAAACCTCTCCTAACCAGGAAAGGTTTCGAAACTGCTATTCACGCTTTTATTTCTACACGACTTGACTATTGTATCTCTTTGTATGTTGGGTTACCTCTCTTCCATCTCTCGTCTTCAAATGGTCCAAAATGCTGCTGCCCGCCTACTCACGGGAAGTAACAAACGAGACCATATCACACCAATTTTATCTACATTACACTGGCTACCAGTCCGGTATCGAATTGATTTCAAAATTCTGCTATTTGTCTACAAAGCTCTTAACAACTTATCCCCTAAGTATCTCTCTGATTTACTCACCATTTAAAATCCGTCACTCAGATCCCAAGATGGCCATCTTCTGCGAATACCAGGGTCCCGCCTACAACGCTGGGGAGACAGAGCCTTCACAGTAGCTGGTCCTAAGCTATGGAAAAGCCTGCCACTACTTGTCAGAACTGCCTCCACGTTAGCCGAATTCAAATCCAGGTTAAAAATGCATCTTTTTTCTAATGCTTTTAAATCTCCATAATGTGTAGGTGTTTACTTGCTTTTACCCTATTGTATTTTTATTTATTTTTTTACTTTGTACAGCACTTTGGCCAACAAAGGTTGAATTTAAATTTGATTTAGAAATAAAATTGAATAGGATTGAATTAAGCTTCATATATTGACAACATGCTTGTTGCCTAAAAGCACATTTATCAAACTCAGTTTCTAGTAGGGGTTGAATGACTTCTGTTTTTTTAAAGTTGGCTTTTATGTGATGAAATTTGAGTCGAACATGACATGGGGTTGAACAACTTCAGATTTTTTGTAGTAGAATTTTATTTTGTAATTGATGACGTTATTGTTTATGATACGGCACTGCCCACATGGTTATTGCTCCTATAACAGCTCATTTTTATCAGTTCTTTTATTTTTGGGTCGTTATATTTCTCACAGATTTCGGCTCGTTCTAAATCAGATAACGTTACAGATAAAGTAGCACAGTAAAGATTACATTCATATGAATGCATTAGTGAGAGCGATGGCGTGTGTGAATTAATTCTAAATGGCAGCATCTCTCTGCTAGTAGTGAAGCTGTGGGATTTAGTTATTAAGAAATAAATTATAGAACTTTTCAGTTTCTAAGCTATTTTATTGAGAAATCACAGAACAGTGTTGACAATACATTTCCGCACTGAATGATTCTGAGTGGGCACGATCTGCGCGAGCTACTGTCTGTAGCCTATGTGTGTACGTTACAGTGCAGCAGCGCATTAGATTAGAACAGCGATTAACTTACCTGTACAATAAGCGGTTTAAAACGTGCATTCTCCCATTCACTTTCGAGCATCCAGTAATATAATCACACATGATATGTGGAGGTTTTTGAGGAAAACATTCCAAGATTTTTTTTTTTCATATAGTGGACTTCAACGGGTGGCAATGGTTTGAAGGGCCAAATTGAAGTTTCAGTGCAACTTCAAAGGGCTCTATGATCCAAGCTGAGGAATAAGGGTCTTATCTAGCAAAATGATTAGTAATTTTCTAAAAAAAAAAAAAAAAAAACTTTATACATTTTTAACAAAACAAAAACTGTTTAGTCTTGCCCTAGCTTTGCCATGTGACTTCACGCATTGTGTAATCACGTACTCAAGTTCAAAATGGCAGGGTAGGGTAAACAACTCCATCTGATTTTCTCCTTCAACTTCAAAATCGTCCAACATCGTTGTTTTACCTTTTTTTGTAATGGACATTTGACTTTCTTTGCACTTTCATTTTGTAAACACTAGGGCGGTATTTCAACCTACAGTATAAGGGAAAGAAAACCTGGAATGTTTTCCTCAAAAATCTTAATTTCTTTTCAGCCGAAGAAAGAAAGACATGAACATCTTGGATGACATGGGGATGAGTAAATTATAAGGAATTTTTTTTATTCTGGAAGTGAACTAATGCTTTGAAATGGGTACTGCATTCTAAATTCAAATTTTGTTTCTCCCGCCTCCTCCTCAGATGCAACGTTGTCTTTTATTTCAGTTGATTTCATCTATCACTAAGGCTGGAAGTCAGCTGTAGTTCTTGTGTTTCTGATAGTGTCTTTTCTTTTCTTTAGTGCTAATTTTAAGACTCTTAAGTGTGGAGTTGAATAAATTTAACACTGGTGTTTTTGCTGTACGGGGCTGATAAGATGAATTAGGTGTATTTGTTTAGAAACAGTGTTGGTCCTCCAGGAGCTGTGTTGAGAAACTCTGGTTTAGATTGTTTTTTTTTCACCCCTTTTTTTTCCTCAACAAAACAGAATCAGAATCTTTCAACTGTTTTGTTGAAAAAAATAAAAATATTTTTAAAATATTCAAATATAAATAGTAAAGAATTCATCTGCACAGTTTATTTGTGTCGCAGTGCATGCTGCGAGCCATGAATGAGTTTTGTATGCTGGCATCCATCATGCACTGCAGCATGAAGCATGTCCCCATTGCTGAGTTTTGTAATTGCTGACATCTGTGAGTGTCTAAACAACACCATAGTTAATGACATCCTGCTCAGAACATTTTTCATAATGTCAAACGTGAGCACTGCTGAATGTCAATCTACAGGTCACGATGACCTCACCATTAATTAGCTGAGGAGAACTTATACAACAATTAAGGGTCAAGAGCACAGCTACAGGAAATGCTTTTCATCAAAATGGTGTCTCCAAGTGTTTGTTCCACTTTCCTTCAGTGATTCTGCTCATTAACATCACGTGTCATCACTATTGCTCAGTCATCTCTTAATTGTCTTATTATACACTCTAATTCCACAAGCTTCTCTACTGTTATGTTATAGGTTTTATAAATGATGACTCATTTTTAAAACGAAGTTCATATTTGATGTCTTGTTTTGTTGTTGGTTTTATAAGCGCATTGGGAAACGTCTTGTTCGTGACCAGCTGTGAATAATGTGTGTAACACGTCGATAGAATTGACCCGGCGGTAATATAGCCTCGGTTGATGACGTCATCTGAGCGCGCCCGCAACATGGGGCTATAAATAGATAAGCCACAGGTGCATCAACAGGTCTTTTGTCTTCAGATCATTCTGTGCATGTGTGCGTCAGGAAGATTCTTTTTGTCTACTACAGATCTTCGTACGATGGCCCAACGAAACAGTAAGTGTTGTGTTCCTCCATGCTCTCGTCCTATGTATGAGCTGGATACGCATGATTACTGTTTTGTTTGTTTGGAGGAAGAGCACGCGGTTCTGGCTTTAGAGACGGGCGAGTGCGAGCATTGTGAACTGCTCTCAGTGAAGATGCTTCGTGCTCGCCTGAACTATTTTCAGACTGCACCCACCTTTTCGTCGGAGGGCTCTCGTGCTGGTCTGCGTGACGAGCGAGCGACGGCCCGTCCCTTTCTCTTACAGTGTCACCAGATCCACGCATCCTCTCTCGTGATCTCGAAGCGCGCTCCGGTGCTTCTTCGATTCACGAGGAGGATGATATATCTCTTGAGTCTTCGGGCGATGAGCAGGCCTCTGAACGCTCCTCTCGCGAGAGGAAAATCGGTCGAGGAGCTGCTTGAGGTGGTTACTCGCGCGGTGGACAGGCTGCAGCTTGACTGGCCACGCGACCAAGAGACCCCCAAACGTAGTAAGCTGGAGGATAGGTTTCTGTCGGGTGGTAGGAGAGAGAGACCGCAACATCAGTCTCTCCCCTTTTTTCGAGGACCTCCATGATGAACTGTCGAAGTCATGGAGCAAACCATATACTTCCCGCATCTTTGTGCCCTCGACGTTGACTTTTTCAACTATCGTGGATGCAAAGTCGTGGGGATATTCGGAGATGCCTCGGGTTGAAGAGTCGCTTGCGAGTTATCTCTCACCTGAATCTGCATCCTCGGTGAAGAAACCTACTCTCCCCACTAAACCTTGTAGAATTACATCATCGCTAGTGGGTAAAGCTTATCAAGCTGCAGGTCAGGCTGGTGCTGCGCTGCACACTATGGCAGTGTTACAGGCATACCAGGCTGACCTATTGAAGGACTTGAGTGTGGGCAGTACAATCGACAAGGAAGCATTCGCTGAGCTTCGTCGGGCCACAGATTTGTCTCTCCGGGCGACCAAGCAGACGGCTCGTGCCATTGGCCGGTCGATGTCAGCTTTAGTCAGCACGGAGAGGCATCTGTGGCTTAATTTGATGGGCATTAAAGAGAAGGAACGTTTGTTTCTTTTAGACTCCCCTATCTCTCCATCTGGCCTGTTTGGCGATTCAGTTAATACGGTCGTCGACAGGTTTAGGGAAGTAAAGAAACGTGAAGAAGCGTTCGTTCAGTTTCTTCCTCGCCGCACTCAAGGGGAGGGGCCATCAGCCACCCAGCCTCGCCCTGGTCCTTCAAAAACCAGGGAGGTTAAAAAGCAGACCGTGGCAGACCGTGCTCCCCCTCGTAGGGATTGGGGACAGGTTCGCCGTGCTCAGCAACCTCCCAAGCCAGACCTCAGGACTTTTATTAATAAGAAGAAGAAGTCCTGACGCCATGGCACCCGTGCTGGTGGGGGTAGTCCCTCACGGGGTGGGGCGCGCGCTCAAGAGCTTTTCGCCCCGCCCCGTTACCCTCACAAAACCCCTCCATCCCCGCCGCTTCTTGTGCCTCGGGGGGCGGGGGGTTTCCAGCGAGATATTAGATGTTCCAGTGCTTCCTGCCATCATTCTGGACACGGAACATCTAACATCCCCTCAAAAGGAAGTATTGAAATTGGTACCACTCTCAGAGAGTCTGGCAGCGTGGAAACTTCTGCCAGGCATTTCTGCATGGGTGTTGAGCACAGTACGGGTAGGATACAGGATCCAATTTATTCGTCATCCTCCACGTTTCAACGGCGTGGTTTCCACTTCCGTGAAACCGGAGCTGATGCAGGTACCGTCTCAAGAGCTACAAACTCTTCTGGGCAAAGAGGCCATAGAACATGTTCCTCTTCCACAGAGAGAGTCGGGCTATTACAGCAGATACTTCCTAGTTCCCAAAAAGGGTGGGGGAGTGCGTCCAATCTTGGATCTTCGAGGCTTAAATCGTACAATCAGAGCACTCAAGTTCAAGATGTTAACCGTCAAGACGGTCGTGTCGCAAATTCGGCATCGCGATTGGTTTATCACGATCGATCTGAAGGACGCATATTTTCATATAGAGATTTTGCCACAACACAGGAAATTCCTGAGGTTCGCTTTCGGGGGCGAAGCATACCAGTTTCGGGTTCTTCCTTTCGGCCTAGCCTTATCACCCCTGCACGTACACAAAATGCATGGATGCAGCGCTGGCTCCATTACGACTCCAGGGCATTCGCATTTTGAATTATATCGACGATTGGCTGATACTAGCGCAATCGCGAGAGATGGCGCTACAACACAGGGACATCGTGTTAGCTCATCTAGTTTCTCTGGGGTTGAGACTCAACACCGAGAAGAGTGTTCTCTGTCCGACCCAGAGAATGACTTATCTCGGGATCGTTTGGGATTCGATCACGATGCGGGCACAACTGTCTCCCGCTCGGATCGAGACCATTCAGCAGACCATGAGCAAGGTCAGGCTAGGCCAGGATCGCACTGTTCGTCAGTATCAAAAGATGTTAGGTTTCATGGCTTCAGCATCCACGGTGATTCCTTTGGGGCTGTTACACATGAGACCGTTTCAGTTGTGGCTAAAAGCCAGAGGATTTCATCCGAGAGCCAATCCTCAAAGGCAAATAAAAGTGACGCGCCGCGGGCTTCGTACACTATCTCTGTGGCTCAGACCCCGGTTCCTTGCCTTGGGTCCCACTCTAGGGGCACCGTGTCGTCGCAGACTGCTAACGACAGATGCCTCCCTGTTGGGCTGGGGAGCAGTCTTGGATGGCCACCCAGCTCAAGGGGAATGGGGGGGTCGTCAGCTTGATTGGCACATCAATTGCCTCGAGCTGATGGCCGTATTTCTGGCTCTGAAATATTTCCTCCATCATTTGAGAGACTGTCATGTTCTAGTACGGGTGGACAACACAGCAACAGTCTCGTATATAAATCACCAGGGGGGTCTGCGCTCACGCAATCTGAACAAGATAGCGAGGCAGATTTTTCTTTGGGCCCAGGACAAGCTCCTGTCACTCAGGGCAGTTTACATTCTTTGAATGTGGGAGCGGATTTACTGTCCAGACAGACACTTCCGACAGGGGAATGGAAACTCCACCCAGAGGTAGTGGAGCAGATTTGGGAAAAATTTTACGAAGCAGAGGTGACCCTCTTCGCCTCCCTTCAGACAGCGCAATGTCCCCTCTACTTCTCTCTGAGTCACCCAGCCCCCCTGGGTCTGGATGCGATGGCGCACACATGGCCCAGAATGCACCTGTATGCATTTCCTCCAGTTTCTCTGCTCCCGGGAGTCCTAGCCAGAGTTCGCCAACAAGGGTCTTGCCTCTTGCTGATAGCGCCACGTTGGCCGAACAGGGTGTTCTCGGAGATAATATCTCTCCTCGACGGCTCGCCATGGGCAATTCCGGAGAGGAGGGACCTTCTGTCTCAGGCAGGGGGTACGATATTCCATCCCAGGCCCGACCTGTGGAATCTTCATGTTTGGCCCCTGAAGGGTACCAGCTGAGGAACACAGGGCTGTTGCCGGGTGTTATTGATACCATCCTTAGTGCTAGGGCTTCCTCCACCAGACAGAGTTATGCCAGTAAATGGGGTGTCTTTGACAGGTGATGTGTGGTACACAATATAGATCCGGTCAACTGCCATATTGCTTCAGTTCTGGACTTCATGCAAGAGAAGTTGTCAACAGGCACATGCCCTGCTACTCTTAAGGTTTATGTGGCCGCTCTTTCGGCTTGCCACGCCTTGATTGACGGGATGCCACTCGGGAGACACCCTCTGCTCTCTCGCTTTCTTCGTGGGGCCAGACGACTGAGGCCTACAGTAGAAACCAAGATGCCTTCTTGGGACTTAGCTATAGTTCTCGAGGGTCTGGTTGAAACCCCCTTTGAACCTTTAGAGTCAGCGTCTGATAGACTTCTAACTCTAAAAATGGTTTTTCTCATGGCAATAACTTCTTTGAGGAGGATTGGGGATATGCAGGCTCTGTCTATCTCACCATCATGCTTAGACTTTGCCCCAGGGAGCGTGAAAGTGATTCTGCATCCTCATCCTGATTACCTGCCTAAGGTTCCGTTTTCGGCTGTACATCTGGTCATTCTAGAGGCCTTCTGTCCTCCGCCGTTCGCAACGCCGGAGCAGGAGAAATCTTATAGACTGTGTCCAGTCCGTGCTCTTCAGACTTACGTCCACCGCACTAGCCAGTGGCGTAAGTCGGAGCAACTGTTCGTCTGTTATGGTGGTGGTAACAGAGGAGCAGCTGCCACCAGGCAGACCATGTCTCACTGGGTCAGGGATGCTATTGCTTTGGCTTATGAGGTGCGCGGTCAAGCTTCGCCTATAGGTCTTAGTGCTCACTCCACAAGGGGGGTCGCCTCCTCTAGTGCTTTAGCAAGGGGTGCCTCCTTACAACAGGTTTGTGATGCGGCAGGTTGGTCCTCTCCGCACACATTCATAAGATTTTATAGTTTGGATGTCCATGCTACTCCGGGCTCTCATGTCCTTGAGTCAACATCACAAGCTAATGTCTGAGGCCTTCTTGTGGTTTGGTAGCACACCTGCACAACCTTAGGGGTCCAGACATTTTCAAGCACGGCGGCGTGGGTATTCTCGTTCCCAATGCGCTGAGCAGCGCAGCATCGACTGAAGCTTTCGAAAGGGAACGTTCCCGGTTACTTAGCTGTAACCTTGTTCCCTGAGAAAGCGGAACGAGATGCTGCGCTGCATTGCCGTACTGAAATATGTCCCAGGACTGCTCTTCAGACAAAATGTCCTGTTGATGCACCTGTGGCTTATCTATTTATAGCCCCGTGTTGCGGGCACGCTCCGATGACGTCATCAACCGAGACTATATTACCGCCGGGTCAATTCTATCGACGTGTTACACACATTATTCACAGCTGGTCACGAACAAGACGTTTCCCAATGCGCTGAGCAGCACAGCATCTCGTTCTGCTTTCTCAGGGAACAAGGTTACAGCTAAGTAACCGGGAACGTTCTTATGATTCTTATGATGTTAATAGAATTGCTAAATGTTCACATAATTTTGGGAGAAAACGTTTTTCGAACAATATTCTTGAAATGTCCTTTAAATATTAAAATGACAATTAACTTTAAGGTTAATGGTCAAACAATAAAGCAGTAACTTTAAAAGGGTCCTATGATGCATTTTAATGTTTTCCTTTTACTTAAGTGTGTTGTAACTGTCATTAGTCATTAGTTCCATTCAACTCTATTGGTAACGACGGAACTTGAAACGCACCCCAGAACAGTACAACCCAATTGTTGGAGTGTGTGCAGCACATTTTATTGAGGACAGTTTCCTGAACCTGAGAGTACAAGGGGGCTGTGCACAAAGGCTGATTCTAAAAAATGGGACAATTTGAACTTTGCTAGAAAAATCTGGCTCTTCTGAATCAAAGCTTATATGCGTGTTTTATTATTAGCTATTGACTGTTCAAATGTGGAGTTTGGTGAAGTGTAGAGTAAGCATATTGTGTCATTCTTAAAATCACAAGTGCAGAGAAAGAATTATGTTCACAAACTCTCTGTGCTTATAACTGATGGCCAAAAGATGACATAGATGCATTATGTGTTTTGTTTCACACTGGACGTTAAAGCAGAGCTGAAGCAGCACATGCCCCTTTCACACTGGCAGCGTCACGTGCAGCTTAATCCAGGCTTGTGTACTGCAAAAACATATACGAGTATCAGACATTATATTATCAGCTATTATATTTCCAACACGTGCTTAGATTTTCAGCCAATCACAACACACTGGATCAGCTGGCAAATCAGAGCACACTGAGCTTTTCGTTAGGAGGGGCTTTATAGAAATTGACACATTTTAGAAAGACTGGGCATGGAGGAGCTATAATAATGTACAATATGTGAAATTTTTTTTTTTTTTTAACATTATCATGCTAACATATTCTGTTACACCCAATACACAAAATAATGATCTTTGAAAATAGCATCATATGACCCCTTTAAATTATGTTTAAAAAAATTTATATGAAATGTGTTTTGATAATGGTTTTTTTTGTAACCTTTTGATTGAATTATTTGAGTCCAGGTAACTTTGAACAAATATTCTATCAACATATTGGAAGAACATTTATTTATAGTCTTCAGAAAACCTTGCCAGAACGTTAATCAAAGTTCTGAGAATGCTCCCTGTGACTAGTTTGGATTGTGAATTCGAAAGCAAAGGTGAAAAGTGAGAGTGCATTCAAAAGGGATGTCAAAACCTGACACAGACAGCGGCTCCCTGATGCATGAAAACCTTCCCCACCCCCACCTGGTGTTATCCGTAATACTGATGTTGTTACAAGTTTAATTAATGGTGTGTAAATTTCCTCACTGTGACTAAGATGACTTTTAAGAAGGGCTTTTATTTCAAGACCACAACTGCTGGGGTTTCATTGCGGGCGCAGTGTCTAATATATTTGTTAATTCCATTACTGTGATTGGATGTAAAACATCCTGCAACCTGGCCCTGTACATTTCTCAGGCAGTAAAAGTGGATCATCTTTCAGATGAATTTGAGTTCTGGTCTCAGTCTTGACTTGGTCTCAGTTTAGGTGGTCTTGACTACAACACTAACACGTATCAGTCAGTTCTCGTGTATTATTTTAATCTAGATAAATGTTTATGGCCAAATGATAAAGATGCTTTATCAGTGTTATACATCATGTGAAGTATCAGATTTTGGTCTGATATTAGTCAATACCTTGTCATGTAAACTCTAATAAAATATGTGCAAACAAACAAGCAGGAAGAAGATGAAGTAACTAAAATATCTTAGATTTTAATAAAGGTTGTTTGATGTATTCATGTGTTCATCTGACCATCATAAATTCTACAACTGTTATTTTACCAAGCAAAAACAATGGAAAATTAATGTTTCACAACATCTTCCCCTGATGTTTAAAGGTGCCATGTGTCATGTCTGGCAAAAAAATCAAGTCATACTCCACATTCCATATCAGATGGGGGCAGTATGCCTCAATAAAGTGAATTGGTCTACTCTAGAGTAACAAACGAGAAACGGCATAGTCTCTATGCTCCGCCCCTACCTTCACAACAACCCTAGAGCCATAGCCGAAGCCTAAGAGGACGTTTTGCCTCCAGAGGAACGTTGGGTGATGTCAAGTGATTTTGAAACATGACATCTTCAAGCTACTCCCCTTCACCTTTACCAGTGAATATGTTCATATTCGTTTTGTTCATATTACATTTTGAATTGTATATACACATTATTTGAATTAAATTAATTTGACAGACAGCATTCTGTCAACATCATTGGTCAACATCAGACAGCTGATGTTGACCAAGCTTGCGCCAACCAACGTAACCAGAGCTGCCAACTCTCAAGCATTCACCGTGAGACACATGCAATTGACTCTTTTCACGTGCTCTCTCTCTCTCTCTCTCTCTCTCTCTCTCTCTCGGGTTCATTATCATCGAAGACATTTCAAGCTTCTTAGGTAATGTTACATTTTAGCATCAGCTTGGTAGAGACGGGCTTTGGTAGATAACAGGTGAAAACCGGATCGGATCTGTGGGTAAGTTATAGCTAGCTAATTATCAAACGCAGCTACGGTTAGCCATCGCTAACATTAGCCACGTTTATCGAACAGCCTTCGATACATTTCTATGTTATAATCCCGAAAAAAATACGCGCAAACATTCGCAGCAAACGAACAGCCTACTACGAAAATACATTTCTATGTTATAACTTCCCGAAAAAAAATACGCAAACATATAAAACAAACTTCTAGCGAAATACTAACAGCATCTTACTTACCAATCCAAAAGAAATGTTGCAAGTTCGGAGTCGAACCTCATTTCTTTCAAGTCCATCAGTTGTGCTCCAGCGATGGAAAGCAGTGCCGATGTTTACTCTGGTTCGGCTCCTTTTCTTATCGGATTTGATTTGTGACTCCGAGCGCGGTTGCTTGACATCAGGTTCAAGTACGCCCACAAGCTGGTGCGAGTTATTCGTGTATTGCAGGTTGGCTGGTGGTTATGTTGCCCGCATACCGCCTCCCATGGCCGAAACTGGTATTACGACACCTGTCGGGCCGTGGCTAGTAATGCTAATGCTAATTAAGGTTGATATCTCTGCAGCACTATAACTTGACATTTTTTTAATGACATCATCGCCCTTATTTCTTCTCATTCTTTTGATGCGTGTAGGTCATTTTTTTGGATATTTTTACCTCAATTTTTACACATGGCACCTTTAAAACATTATGATGACAATACATGCATACAACATACATGCATACATAAAAATAATAAATAAACAAACATTGACAGTAAAATACAATATTATAAGTAATATGTAAATGTATATTGGATAAAAAGAAACAACATGAAGATGTTTGTGACCACCATCCAGATGTCACACCAAAGGTGTTTTATGCTGAAAATGCAGGGAAAACAATTAGTGTGTATTAATTGAACAGGGCATCCTGATGCACAACTAGCGAGCAGCCTGACGTGTCCCGTATAGACAGCCTGTAGCTGTTGCGGGACGCACCCAGTGCAGACAGGGTGTAGAGCGTGGAGGGGTGAAGATACGCGTACAGTAACGTGACGTCACTATACGACAAACAGCATCAGTATTATTTAGCTCACGCTGACATTTTATTTAGATGCCATCTGAAATAATTATAAAAATTTAAATAATTATAAACATAAGTAAAATAAATTGATTTGGCTATTTCTCCTCTTAAATGCAAGCCTAATTTTAACAAAATTTTTTGTAAACATTACACCTGCCAGAATACGCACCTCAAATGAGCAGTTTACTTTAGTATTTTAGATGCGTGGATACACAGTCAGACCAACACATCTTACTCTCACTGAGCCAAGCGAGGTAATATCAGCTGATGGGGATGTTGATTACATACACAGACACTAAAACACCAATTTGTGAGCTCATTCTTAGGATGGCAGCTCTCACGCACTGGATGCTTTTGCTATGAATGCCAATTGTTTGTCAAATTTGTTCGATGCCTGTTCTGCACCAAGTGTGTGTTGTGACGTATTCAAACATAAAATACATGACATAATCAAATAACTATCAATCAAAATAAAATACAATACAATTTTTAAAACTGTAACAGAAAAAAGTATTTATCAAAGCGATAATAATTGATAATGTTAAGCAAATTAATTCAAACCTGGGTGTTGATGTCTCTCTCTCTCTCTCTCTCTCTCAGTGTCTTCTGAGGTCCAAACAGCAAATGAAAGATCTCTGCTGCTATTTATATAGACACAAAGTATGTTCCCTGAAATCACATGATTATAGCAGTTACTTGAAATCACATGACAAAATAGAAAGTGAAAGTGTTTGTAATCTTAATTTATTATATGAATAATATAAATAACAAAAATCATTATGCTATTTGATTTACAGATTGTCAGCTATCAATCAAATCTGCTGTACTTTTAAATGCATTGAAGACATTGTGAACTACTGTGAATGATTGCTCAAAACATGTGAACCTATTAACTATTTAAAGTGACGTGAAATACAGCCAAGTATGGTGACCCATACTCAGAATTCGTGCTCTGCATTTAACCCATCCAAAGTGCACACACACACACACCGTGAACACACACCCGGAGCAGTGAACACACACACACCGTGAACACACACCCGGAGCAGTGGGTATCATTTATGCTGCGGCGCCCGGGGAGCAGTTGGGGGTTCAGTGTCTTGCTCAAGGACACCTCAGTCGTGGTATTGAGGTGGATAGAGTGCTGTACATTCACTCCCCCCACCTACAATTCCTGCCGGCCCGAGACTCGAACTCACAACCTTTGGATTGAAAGTCCAAATCTCTAACTGTTAGGCCACAACTTCCCCAATACATTAACAATACATTAAAATCTGTGTAAAGCTAAATTAAATGTGTTTTTTAAGTTTGTCATACCACAGAAAAACGTGTTATTAACTACCCAGCCAAATTTGAATGAAAAAAAATATGCTAAGTAAAGTTGGGGGCGTGTCCTCTGTCAGTGCTTAAACCACGCCCACTCGCGGGAAAGCTGCTGTCTCTCTCAACTGTCAAATACCACTATTTCCTGAATGGATGCTCCCTATAGCAGCTTAATTTAAATAAGGAGCTGTTTTTAATTTATTGCAACCAGGTAATATGCATTTACGTGCAAAGGCATAGCTAGCTAACAAACTGTAGGCCAGCGTTCCTCAATAAGTTTTCGCCGAGGGCCAAATTCTGCCAACAATACCAAGCCAAGGGCCACTGACCTATATATATATATATATTATCATCACAATTATTATATTATTGTTGCTTTTGTTAAAATAATCAAAAGATGGTCACAAGATAAATATTCAGATTTTCCCCCCAGTATAATCTGTTTTATTTAAACAATTATGAACATTTTGCATTTAGATACAGAAAAACTTTGCCTGTTGAATATTAAAAACAAATAAACAAACAAAGAATCTGGATCTCCATGTCTGTCATGCAAATCATCTGTTCCTGCTCATCTCCAGACTGGATCTCTTCTCTCCACTTTCCCTAATTGCAGATTCAATTATTAGATCTGTCAGCATTATTACTTTTATACTTAGATTTTACCTTGGGCCAGAGCGGGCCAAGTGGGGCTGGAGGAGTATTCATGAACATAGGCAGAATTTATCTGAGTTAGAGACGGTCTGCACCGCTGTTCATTTCCCATGTTTTCATATCAAGCAATCAACTAGCATCAACATTTAACAAATGTAATGGCACAACTCACTTTCAGACACCAGCAAGTGTCTGAATTGACTTACGATTGTGACCCGATGGGAATTCTGATCACCGTATGAGGCACAAATTTACTATTATACGCGATACTAAAGGTTGCATGCTAACAATGACCATAATAAGAACATGTTATGATTATGAAAATACCAGATTCCGCTTGAAGAACTTAGACAAATCGTATATGATTATAATCATGTATTTATTTGGTTTAATATTTCTGCCTCCTCCATGTGTCTTTGTTTATACTGGACTTCTGCATCAGCATGTCATGAATTTTTATATACTCTGTGTACTCTGTGTGAGACGTGATAGCAGTCAAACCTCCTCAGAACACATGCATTGTGGAAAATTAATATTAATGCTTATTCTTTCTAAAGAAATTGGACGGAAACATAAAAGGGTTTTTCAGTATTTTTCTGTAATGTTATATGTGGACGCCTCTGGACTTAAAATCCCTAATAGATTTGTATTGTGCGTTCCTGTCATCAGAAACAAGTATTTTTCAAGGTTATTTGTATAGTGCTTTTTTATGATATAAATCGTTGCAAAGCAACTTTACAGAAAATTAAGTTTCTACAATATTTATAGCTTATCAGTGGTGACTGTCAGTTTATATACATATGGCAGAAATGTACGGAAAAAATTTATTAAAGACATAATCAAACAGACGATGAACACTATTAACAGCAATTATATGATGCAATCAAACTTGTAGCAAAATTTGTTAAGTTTGTCCCTGCATATTTCTAAAAAACAAAAATCTATAATGTGTGTTTGTATTAAAATAAAAATTTGTAGCAAAATTTGTTAAGTTTGTCCCTGCATATTTCTAAAAAACAAAAATCTATAATGTGTGATTTATATTCATATAAAAGCAACAGAACTGAAATGATATCATGTTTATCAGCAACACAGCACATGAATGTGAATAACGTGAAATCTGCCTTTGATCTCATTGGTGTCTGTTCTACTTTGATAGGACAGAACTGTACCTCTCGAATTCTCTTTCCCAAATTTCAGGCGAAGCTAACTGCATCTCAAACTAGCTTATTAGGTGTGTTCCACTTGAAGCAGCGCTGTGCAGATCGATCTGTGTTTGACATCAAAGTACCTCAAGAGCAATTCAAAAGCATTAGGAGATGTCTGCTCACTGTACTTTGATGTCACACACCGATTGCAATTTTGACCTCCAACCCACTGGTCCCCATTGAAGTCCGCTATATGGAGAAAATCCTGGAATGTTTTCCTCAAAATCCTTCATTTCTTTACAAATGAAGAAAGAAATGCATGAACATCTTGGAAGACATGGGGTGAGTAAATTATCAGGAACTTTTTACTCTGGAAGTGAACTCATCCTTTAAATCTGGAGTGTATGCACCTTAAAGTAAGATTCGTGCAGCAAACAGCCAATCACATGGAACACAGAGAGCAATTCTCACGAGAGTTGGTGCAATTTACTTCTCTGCTGAAGATTGAGATTTTATTATTAAAAATATAATGTACTTAAATGATAATGCATAAAAAGGGAATAATAATAATAATAATAAATAAATAAATAATTAAAAAACAACATGAATGAAGATGTTTGTGACTGCAATCCAAATGTCATGCCAAAGTTGATGATAAAAATGCAGGGAAAACAATTAGTGTGTAATACTTAATGCACTTAATTAATGGTGAGTACAAACCTAATGCCATAATAATGTTGTTATTATTATTTTGAAAGTCTGTTACTCACTGGCTCTGAATACTTATAACAAATATTGCTATTAGTGTGAATACCTAACACCATGTCTACACTGGATGCGATGTGACGTGACAAAATATACTATAGAACCCATTATATTCAGTGATGCTTTCTACACTGGATGCAGACAAATCCCCAACAGTAAACTGCTACCTCGTGCTATCTATGACGTACTAGCACAACATTCAAATGATTTGCAATGGTCACTTTGTTGCAACCAGTGTAGACAGGCTTTAAGCTGTTTGTGGCATGGAGTGTCAACTGTCTCATCCGATGTAGACATGGTGCCACCCCTTATTTACACCACTCGTCTGCTGCACGTTACGGCTCCGGCGAGGTTTTGTTCCATCCTTCATGTGGTGCCAACTCACACCAGGTGCATTTCAGGAGCGGAGCGAGGATTCCACGAGAACACACGATGTGCTGTCCAGCGTTGTTTGTCTTGATTATATGTGTTCAAACATGGCTAAGTTGGCTAAATGTTTATTTTTTATCCGGTTTAATTCTGTTTATAGTTTTATTTATTGATATGTCCTACTTTGTTGTGCTGTAGACTACGAAGTTAATACACTTAAAAGTGCTCATGTTTTTCCCTGCTGCTCAACGTTTTTGCACAGATACCCGCAATCCTGAAAGGTGACGAGAGCAATGGAGGTGGTGAATGACATCAAGCTGTGGCAGATGAAGATTCTGAAGAGGGTCTTCAGGAGCCTGATTGAGACAGTACGCAGCACATCCCCTGCAATGAGGATCATCGCGTCAGGACTGCTTCCCATGTTTCGACGAGGACATGAAAGGTTAAGTAGACTTTTTGCTTCAAATGAATAACTATTTTCATGGTATAAAGAACAGAAACTGCTCTGTTAATAATTTGAATCTTTTCTGGGAGTGTCCTTGGCTGTTTTGTGCTGATGACAACTCTGAACCAGCATATTTTGCTATGAACCAAATTTTGCTATAAGTTTGATAGCAACATATAATTATTGTTGCTAATAGAACATTTCTGCCATACGGACATTACCTTGACATAATCACCACTGATAAGCTACTCCTAAATATAATGTAGAAACGAATTTTCTTTGAAGCTGCTTCACAACTATTTGTATTATGAAAAGCACTATACAAGTAAACACAAATTAAATTACATTTAATTGAATATACAGGACATCATGTCTAATACAGGACAGTTGGCACTGGCAACAGCAGGCCTGGATTGGCTAATCGGGAGGACCGGGAGAATTCCCGGTGGGCCGGTCTGTTATTTTTGTCTGTGAGGGCCGGTGTTGTCGTGCCACTGGGGTTGAGATACACTGTGCTGCATCCACTCACAGCAGCCCCTCTCTTTTTATTTATTATCTTCTCACAGCCTCACTCGCAGGGTTGCCAGCTGTTCCGTATAACACGGAATCGTCCCGTATTTAAGGCATCAAAGAAGCATCCCGTAAGAAAAATATAGCCTACGGAACACAGTTTGTCCCTTATTTGCAAGCGAAATTTTTCCGCTTCACGGTGAGCGGGACTTACAGTAATTCCCTTCCACCATCCGCGTTTGGATTTTGCCAAATCAGTTTCAACTTATTGATCATGAGCCCAACATCCAGCGAGGCAAGAAAACATTCAATCTACCCGAGGGAAGACGTCCTTCATTGTAAATTAATACTGTTGAACAGAGAAAAAATAGACTACTTTTTTATAAAAATTAACTTCTAGTGTATTCTTAAAACTAGACCCAAGTACAAATCCAAAGACCAGAAGTAGCTCACTCTCTAAGTTTTCTTTAATTGAAAAATATGCATTTTCATTCATTCATAGGCTATATGATTGCAATCAAATTTTAGGTAAAAAAATTTAAGTGCCATTGTTTAACAAAAAAAAATGCTTTATTGACTGATGTTTCATTGACGTTCAGTTGTTATGCTTTCAAATTTCATGCCATTTGTATGTATGTAATTTCACAGTATTTTAACCTCATAAATTACTTCACTACTTGTGCAGTCATTTTTTATTTTTTTTTAGAATAGGTAATTGTACATAAATAGGTTAAGCAAAACAAATGTGATTATTTCCGAGAACTTAGCAGACATTATGGTACAAATATTTTGAGCTTCCCCTTATTCTGTTCCTTACTTTATTATAAAGAATCACAATTGTCCCTTATTTTCCATTTCTGAAGTTAATTGGCAGCCCTTATAATGATGTAATTATCTTATAACTCCCCCGTGAGAGGCACCTTGCTAAAGAAAACGTCAGTTGTTGAATATTTGTGCGCAAAAATACAATGAATCACAAGGCTGTAGGGAACAGTTTACTATGCAGATGTAGGCCTATATACTGAGGTTTTAATTACATTATTTTAATAGGCCTATAGTCAGTTGTGAACTAAAGCGGGCCAGTCCAAGGCATGAAACTCCAGGGCTGAAAATGAGTCCCACTCCGGCCCTGGGCAACAGTGTTTGTATCCCTCAGCAGCCGCAGGCTTACATCAGTCTCCCCTTTAAACTGTGTGTTCTCAAGCTGATGATGTAATTCCACTGCAGTGGCACGCCCATGCTCTGTTAGTCAGACACTCATCAAGTAATTGATTGAATACAAACACTTTAACCTTCTGCTTTGTCATGTGATTTCAAAGTAGCTTATTTATGTGTGTCTATATAAATACCAGCAGAAAACTTTCATTTGCTATTTGGACCTCTGGAGGAGGACAGAAGACACAGAGAGAGAGAAAGATTATTTATGCTTGTATATATATTTAATTTGATATTTGTTTCTTTTGATGTTTGCAGAAGACTTTTGTATTAACATCTCCGTTTTGGCCTTTCATCCACACTCCGTTTTGGGGTTTGATTTAATTTGGATTTGTTTATCTGATTGTAGTGTTTACATGAACGCTAGGATTGAATTCATTACGATTGATGAATCTGATTGTAGTGTTTACATGAACGCTACATGAGCACTTTTGACCTGCACACTGCTCAAATACCAGCAGAAAACTTTCATTTGCTATTTGGACCTCTGGAGGAGGACAGAAGACAGAGAGAGAGGGACCACTCTCCTACACAGTTTCTTTATTTGTTTTTTACAGCATAATTAATATTTACCCGTTTATGGATAAATATACATATAAACCGCGTGCTGTGCTGCTCATATTTATCACGAAAAAAAATAAAATAAAAAAAAATCCTCCCCGCGCCCAAAAAGGGGTTGCCTGTGGATTAGTATCCAAAACAAGGTTGTCCTGCTCCACTTCACAGTTGCCGAGTGAAAGGAGAGTTTTATAATGATGGGACACGCATTTATACAACACTTTATTCAAAAGGCAGTGCATATTGATGTGAGCTAAATAATATTCACTGTTTGTCATACAGTGATGTCACTGTACTGTATACTTATCTTCACCCACTGCGTCTGCACCAGCAGCAATTTGAACTTTTAAAGACTATGTTACTATAAATGTGTTATTTTAAAGTACATTATACATAACTTTGAATTGTAAACATGCCATAAAAAATACTTCTCCACCAAAATTTCCTATAGTTACTGCTGAGAACACAGCTGGCCTGACGAGAAACCAGTGGATAGTATGGGAAAATTAGGCACTGGAGTGTTGCATTGAGTTTACTGAAGACAAAGTAGTCTTTCCTCTATTTATTGCTGTATTTACTGTTGTGATGACGATACTTTAAACATGTGTAAAATTATTTATATAATTGTGAAAATTGTATTTATTTATTTATTTATTTTGTGTGTGTGTGTGTTTGATTGTCACCAATGTTGATGTTGATATATGCCGATTGGTGATGTCTGTGTGTGTCTAAGTTCTGCCATAGTTCAAAACGTTTGTTTGTGCATAGTGTGCTTACGACTATTTCAAAATAACTGCTGTATTATCAGTGGTGTAATTTAAGTGTATTAATATAGCACACTTTAATAAAAGATTAAACATTGGATGAGATCAGTGAATTAGACTAACTCATGATGAACACATAATCAGCCTCATCTGATCATAGATTCTTTTGGCTTTCTTGCTTTAATAACTGTGCTTAATAAACATAAATAAATATAGCAACCAGAGAAACACTAATTTTACTATGTCAAGGTTCAAGAGCACAGCTAAAGCAAACACTGATCATCATTATGGTGACATGTCAAATTTATGAAAGTACAACACCTGAAATTTCAATAAGAGCTTTTGTAGACATATGACAGAAATAAAGTCAAACTGCTTAGTAATAAGTGAAGTTGGTGATGCTGTTTTTTGGGGATTGTTTAATCATCCTCTGCTGAGATCTTGAGAGATTTAATGTTTTATTTTCAGTTGATTTCATCTTTGGCTGTAAGTTGTTCTGTTCTTGTTTCTCTTTCCTTCAGTGACTGTTAACAGCAGGTGTTCATCATGCTCAATCCTAATTTAATTAGTCACTTAATTATCTCATTAACTTCAGCATTGCTTCAGTAGCTATGTTTCCATCACCCTATTTTAATGCGCAATTTGAAGTATCGCATGAGTAACGAGTTATGGAAACGCCAAATTTCAAATAAAAATCCCTTAATTCGCAAAAAAGTTATTACGCTCACTTGATGTGGTTTATGACTTGTGTGAAAAAGGGTTGATGTGAATAATGGGAGATGGAAATGCATTTTGCAAATAAATTCCTCCAAGCGCATCAAAAAGGTCATGTGACTTTGCGGTATGGGAAAGCAAAACCTGACTAACCAGCGGACCGATCTCGTTGCACGGCATGGAAATGTTGTTATGGTCATTTTTAAATGCCTCAGCAAAGACTGTGATTAAAGTATTTCTGTGTAATTGCCTCCCAGAACTGACTTACACAACTGCGTTCCCAAACAGCAGCATCCACCTCGGAAAGCAATGACCTCATTCATTGTGTTTCATCTGCTAGCACTGAGGCGCAAGTAATTTATTATATATAAAATTATATTCTCCTACTATTGTTTTATTGTGCCAGTTTATCAGGAATTGACGATCTTTTTCTCTTTGACTTGTTGGATGGAAATGATGCTTGTTTGCAAATGTTTTATACAATATTCCTGTTTTGCGCATAACTTAGATTTGCAACTTTGGATGGAAACCCGGCTAATTTGCAACTTTGGATGGAAACCCGGCTAGTGATGTACATCTGCTCTGGATACTGTGGTATTTTGGCCTTTATTGTGGTAAATGAGGGACACTCCTGTGAATTTACAGTCAGATATCATGATGTATTTTAACAGTAATATACTGTATATTTAATTTATGGAAGCTAACTGTGAAAATACAGTAGATTACTGGCAACCCTGCTGCCAGTAGTTTACTATAAAATCAAAAATGTTAAATACTGTAAAACCTAACAGACTGTTCTGTGTTTTCTGTGTTTTGTGCAACAGAGTAGAGCCTGTGTTTATTTCAAGGATGGACAGAGAAACACTAGCTGTGTTTACATGGACCCTACTAATCCGATCGTAATAGGACTAGAAGCACAATCAGAATAAAAAATCCCATGTAAACACGTCAATTGGATTGAATTGGCCAGATCCGACTAAAATTTCGATCGGATTGTAAGGGGTGGTTTATTCCTTTTGTAATCTGAGTGAGAGGACATGTAAACACTTGATCGTATTGAAAACCGAAACTGCAAAGTACTGAACTCTGTATATTCATGCAGTGTGCGCATGTCAAAAGATTAAATCCGATCAGAAGCTTGTGACATATAGACACGCATATCAACCCGATCACTTTATTTGGCGTTCATGTAAACCATACGTTCGGATTCGTCAGTCAGAATGAATTAATTCCGATGGAAGCAAAAAGTGTCCATGTAAACACACCTACTGATGGTTTGCTGCAAATTGCTTTATTTAAAGGCAGTAACTGTGTAGTTACTGATGAAGTGAGAATCTCTTTGATAATTTCAATTGCACATGCATGTGTGTTGCTGTTATCTGCAAGAGAATTGATGTTTTACAGAAACATGCTGTAATACTGTATATATATTAAGGTCATTAACTGTAAAATCAATGCACCTGCAAGTATTTTACTGTTAATTTACAGGACAATTTTATTTACTGTGAAATTGTTTGAGGAGGTTTGTGAATAATTTAAAGTAACGTAAAAGTTTGGTCTGACCACTTTTCCTTCATATTTTACTATTATTAATATTAAAATCTAATGTAACTGAAAACACTAAAAGTCCAAGAAAACACTAAAAGTCCAAGTCTAAAAGATAGACAGTCCAAGATCAATTCAGTTTCTGTTGGGCATCTGCATCACCGCTGGCAACCATTAGACTCTCAGTTCCCCAGAGAAGTGACAATTAAATTAACACTGGAAGACAGAGAATATACTGCAAGCATGCATGGTTTAAACACAATCCAGTCTTCACATAGGTGATACATTTATTAAGTAAAAACTACATATCTTTAAAAGAAATCATCCGATCCAAAAAGTCACTAATTTAAATAAAAATCATCCCATGCAAATTCATTTCTTTCCTTAAAACAGTTGACTGGATTTCATAGGCACATGGTTAGGTCAAGTTTATTCATACTCACAGCGTGACCGGATAGCACCCCACTATCCAGTCCCATGTAGTCACTGGCCAAAGCACCCCCATGGGCGTTCGCTCTCGATCGTCACTACAGCACTCGAGTAGACATCCGAGACCAGTAGGCACCCATCTCACATGCTGCTATTCCATAGGATACAGTGAACCATAGACTCATCCATCTTTATTAATCTGCAGAACGCTGCACACTCACATAGTCGTCTCACAAGCTGTCTTTAATATGATATTGTAACATGCACTCATCTCACTGAACTATGGCGTGCACTCCGTGCCAAAATCAAACGTTCAAACGACCGACCAACCGACTGATCGAACGTCTATCCAAACATTGTCTTACACTGCAGGTGACCCACGTGACGACCAGACTTGACGTCAGCGTCTTGAAATTAGCTGTTTTTTTAAACATATAAGGAGACAAGCTGCTGCGTAAAGACTATAAATGGACATTACAATAAAGATATTTTGTACATAAAAGAATACTCAACCATTTCCTGCATGCTGCTGTATGCCTACTTACCTGCTGTACTGCTGAACTTGCAGTCAGTGGCAGCCTGCAGGTGTATGTGTAATGATCCGGCCCAGGATCATTCCACCCATCAACCACCAGATGTCACCATATCATCACTTGGACACTAGCACCTCTCATACAGACATATAAGCAGCAATCACACCCAGATACTTTGTGAAGTCTTGATTTGCTAGTCGGTCATTTCTGAGTGTTTTTTGTTTGTTTTTTGGTTCTCCTTCTAGTTTCCTGTTTGGCTTCCCGACCTTGGACTGTGTACCCCGTTTATGATCGTTCTCTGCCTGCCTCGACCCTAGCCTAGATATTGTTTCTGCCTCAGCCTAAGCCCTGTGTTTTGACATTGCTTTTTGTCTAATAAAAAAAACTGCAAATGGATTCGCATGCCTCTGACTCATATGTTACAGAAGACTTCGTCAAACAAGGATCCAGCGGTTTTTCTGAGGAACTTAGGCCAGGTATGGACCCAGCTGAGCAGCTGCTTGATCTGCGGCAGGGAAATTCTTCAATTGAGGATTATGTTGCCCAGTTTTGTGAGCTGTCCTACCGGGTATCCTTTGGGGACATAATACTCAAGGACATGTTTCGTTTTGGATTAAATGAACCGATTAAGTGCTGGCTACCTGAGGGGAAGTTTGAGTGCAGTCTAAGGGATTTTTTGGAATATGCTTTGCTGTTGGCGGATTCTAAATTTACTGTGGATGTTTTGGAGGAGTGTGACGCCGCACTCACTCACGTAAAAGCCACGGTTTTAGTGTTGTGTCAGGTGATCTGCCTGAGTGATGTGCAGTCTAGGGTGGTTGTTCTCGAGTTCAGTCACGTCACCGCTGATCTGCCTGAGTCACGTCACGTCTCCACTGACCTCAATAAGTTAAGTTTTCTTAAATCATCTTGATTCAAGTCAATTCATCACTGATCTGCACGAGTCGAGTTGAGTCACTGTTGATTTTTACCAACCAGGTCCAGTCACTACTGATCAACGAAACCTTGCTGATTTGCCAGAATTCCCTAACATTTCATCTGTTCATCCGGAACTATTGCACAAGATGTCTGCCAGCCCAGAGCCACTGCACAAGACAGCCGCTACACTACAGCCTTCAGCCTTGCCGGAAATCCAGTACAAGACTTCAGTCACCACGGATATCTCCTCTGTGTTCCAAAGCATCATGGAGGTCACACATGCAGATGCTAGGAGGATTCAAAGGCACATAAGGCTAGTAGCAAGTGTGGCGGATCTTCCCAAATCCTTTGCTGGATCCTCTGGCGATCCTAGGGCCTTGGCGCAAGCCATACCAGAGGTGATGCCCTTGTCCTCAGTGCTCCCCATAATGGCTGTGGCTCTGTTGAGTGTGTGGGCCGCACACTGCCCCACAGGGGTCTCGTCAGGCCACAAGTCTGCTCCAGAAACTTTGCCGTCCCATGAATGTGCTTCCAAGTCCAGCTATGAACTGCTGGAGGTGCCGACTGATACCGTAGATTCTCCAGAGGTTCTACCGGTGACTGCACAACCCCCAGGACCATCTGTTTGCTTCATTGAACCCCCGCCTTACCATGCTACGGCCATAGGTGAATGAATCCTCGTCCTGCCCAGTCACGGCTATGAAGGCCGTCTGTGAATCCTCGTCCTGTTCAGTCACGGCTATGGAGGCCGCTCATGAATCCTCATCCTGTCCAGTCACGGCTATGAAGGCCGTCTGTGAATCCTCGTCCTGTCCAGTCACGGCTATGGAGGCTGCTCATGAATCCTCGTCCTGTCCAGTCACGGCTATTGAGGTTGTCAATGAATCCTCATCCTGCCCAGTCACGGCTATGAAGGCCGTCTGTGAATCCTCATCCTGCCCAGTCACGGCTATGGAGGCCGCTCATGAATCCTCGTCCTGTCCAGTCACGGCTATTGTGGTTGTTCATCCTGCCCAGTCATGGCTATTGAGGGCTATGAAGCCCATCTATGAATCTTCGTCCTGCCCAGTCATGGCTATGGAGGCCGCTCATGAATCCTCGTCCTGCCCAGTCATGGCTATGGAGGCCGCTCATGTGAGGTGGTTGTGCCCAGTCACAGCTATGTCCTGCCCAGTCATGGCTATGGAGGCCGCTCATGGCTATGGAGGCCGCTCATGAATCCTCGTCCTGCCCAGTCATGGCTATGGAGGCCGCTCATGAATCCTCATCCTGCCCAGTCACGGCTATGGAGGCCGCTCATGTATCCTCGTCCTGCCCAGTCACAGCTATTGTGGTTGTCGATGGATCATCTATGATTTCTAGTTACTGTTAAGTCATGGCTATGGAAACTGCTCATGAATCTTGTTACTGCTATGTAGTGCATTTCAGAACTTTCATCTCGCCAAGTCACAGCTATGGAAGCCATTAACGAACTCTTGTCCAGTCCCGTCATGGCTATGGAGGCCATTTATAAACTCTCGCCCTGTTATGTCATTGCGTTGTATTTCAGAAATAAAATCTTGTTATTTCCCGTCATGGCTATGTGTCCTGTCATGGCTAAGGAGGCCACCTATGAATCTTCATCCAGTCAAGTCTCGGTCCTTGGGGCCATGAATCCTCTGTCTATGTTGTCTGTCTCTGCTTCTTCCAGGCTCCAGTCCCAAGCATGCTGTCCTGGCCAGTTCGGTCCACCCTGGGGGGCATCCACTCTGTCTGCTCTACCCAGGAGGGTTCCAGGCCCGTCCACTCTGCCTGTTTTTTGTATCTCACCCTCTCTTAGGTTCCGGTTACTACTCGGGGTCTCTGTTCTGCCTGATCCAACCTGGGGGGCGTCCGAGTCGCCTGATCCACCCAGGTGGGCTCCGGCTCCATCCGATCCGCCCTGGTGGCCGTCTGCCTTGTCTGCTTCGCCCTGTTGGGCGTCTGTTTCACTCCCATCTCTATCCTTTCCGCCATGGCATCCAGCTCTGCCAGTTCCACTCTGGTGCTCTGCTTCAATCCTGTCTCTCCACCCCTTCATGGACCTGGCCCTCCGTCCCTCCCCCATGTTCTGCCTCCGCTTCACCACCCTCCTGTAGTTATGCTAGCGTTTGGAAGCCGCTCCTTGGGGAGGGGCTATGTAATGATCCGGCCCAGGATCATTCCACCCATCAACCACCAGATGTCACCATATCATTACTTGGACACAATCACCTCTCATACTGTTGCACCACACCAGAACTACATCCCCCATGAGTCACTGCATCACTAATCACCTTGCCACACCTGCACCTCATTTACACACACATATAAGCAGCACTCACACCCAGACACTTTGCGAAGTCTTGATTTGCTAGTCAGTCATTTCTGAGCGTTTTCTCCTTGTCTCCTGTTTCTCCTTCTAGTTTCCTGTTTGGCTTCCCGACCTTGGACTGTGTACCCCGTTTATGATCGTTCTCTGCCTGCCTCAACCCTAGCCTAGATATTGTTTCTGCCTCAGCCTAAGCCCTGTGTTTTGACATTGCTTTTTGCCTAGTAAAAACCTGTGAATGGATTTGCATGCCTCTGACTCATACGTAACAGTATGGCTGAAGGCATTTTTACAGCTGTGTACCATGAGCGTTCAGACTGACTTGAGATTTGCCTTGCAAACATTTCAGCAGTTAGTAGCTATATGTGTCCCGAATTTCTGTAGACTGAACCAGCCATGCCATTAGACCTGAGATTTGCCTTGTACTATTTCATGAAACCATCATAAATAACGAAGCCCAAGTGCCACCTACACGCCTATTTTGTGAAGTGTATGCTGGTGAAATGGTGAAGTGAAAGGACTTGATTATATTACCATTTTTGATAATTAAACAGCATTATGAAAGTGTCTTCTGCTCATCAAGCCTGCATTTGTTTGATCAAAAATACAGAAAAAAAATATATATTTAAAAAGAATTATTAAATTGTACTGAGTTTAAAAGATTGTTTTTCTATTTTAATATACTTTAAAATATAATTTATTTCTGTGATGCAAATCTGAATTTTCAGCATCATTACTCAAGTCTTCAGTGTCACATGATCCTTTAGAAATCATTCTAATATGATGATTTATCATCAATGTTGGAAAGAGTTGTGCTGCTTACTTTTTTTTTTTGTAACCTGTGATAGGCCTACCTTTTGGGGTTCATTGATAAATGAAAAGTAGGCCTACCTTTTGGGGTTCATTGATATAGAGATGTTTTCTAACAATATTAATCTTTACTATCACTGTTTCTATCAATTTAACAATTCCTTGCTGAATAAAAACTAATTAAAATAAATAAATAAATAAAAGTACTGACCTCAAGCTTTTGAACGGTAGTGTATAGTGTTACAGAAGTTATATTTTAAATAAATGCTGTTCTTTTTTTAATTTTGAAAGAATCACAGGTTCCCACTCTTTCATGAACACCAGAGTCAAGGGACTTTAGCAGAAAGGACTTTTTAAAAGTACCATTTTTAATTAAATCAAGCAATACCTTGGAAATCCGCACAGTCTGCATATACACTCTAAAAACGGCTGGGTTGTTTTTAACCCATGCACATAACTTCACTTGAAAGTCCTTAACTGTACTTACCATTTCACTTACACTTCAAATATTTACATAAGAAATGTCAGAGTAATAATGATGTTTTGAATGTGTAGGTTCACTTTTCATTACCATCAATATAAGCTAAACAAGCCTGCACTGACAAAGAGAATTAGATGGGTGGTGTAATATTATAATACAGTGTTATTAATCGATATATTAAGGTAACACCTTATTTAAATTACTAATATAATTTACCACACTGCACAGAAAAATCCTATGACATATTCAAGTGCACAGCTTCTTCACCTAATTAATTATTTATTTGTTTAGTTATATAATTTATAATTTGAATAAGAGAGCAACACCAATAAACTTCAGGTAATCAAAAAATGGGTTTTATATTCCTTTCATCATAGATCAGATTTTTTTTTTTTCCCAGGAAAGGGCAGACTAGAATAAATAGCATTAAATAATAAATGATAGAAATAGCAAAACAAAAATTAAATAATTAATCCAAAGTTTGAACAATTATGAGTAACGTTAGGCTAAATAATCTAAATATGATATATGTATCAGGGCTCAAAATTAACTTATTTACTTGGTAACACTGGTGCTCCCAACATCAAAAAGTTAGAAACACCAGCAAAAATTTAGGAGCATCACAACTACAAATTATATATTAACAGATTTTATCCTTAAATTCTTAACTTTAATGCAGATTTTAGATTGTTTTGCTCTACTGCTCTGTCTGTTTTTATTTTTTATTATTTTTTTTTTTTCTTAGATGAAGAAATTGATGAGGAAGGTTTCATGCTACTCGATGACCGTACAATCACAAGCCTCATACCAAAAATCGGACTTCGTGTCAAGTTCCTAAAGTACCACGAAGAGCTAATAAAGAAACATGGGGTACACATGCTTTAAATGTGAATTACTCATACAAGGCGACTTAAAAAGCCTTTTCACCCATCTGAGGGCGGTACATAGCGTAACATCAGCATGTACACATTTTAAGTGTGTTGAGCAGGGATGCAGAAGGACATTTTATTATATGAGGTCATACAAACGACATCTTTTGAAGCATGAGCTGTGTAGTAACAAATATGGGCCTAGTGCTCCTATAATTGAACAGCTCAGAACTCCAGCAGAGCATGCTGTTTTGGACGCAGATGAAGATGGTCCAGATGATAATTGGGATGACCTTGGCCCTGAAGGGGTCATGAACAGGGTTGCCACATTCTTGGCCTGTTTGAGGTCCAGGTCATCTCAGACGTTTAGTTCTGTCAATTATGTGGTTCAGGAAACCTCATCTTTGATTCATGACATTGTGACAGATCTGAAAAACAAAACTAAGTATGTTTTTCAGAGATTAGGACAGGAAGATCTTCCAGAGGTAAAAGTCCTCAGAGAGGAATTTAATATTGCCTCTGAACCATTTAAAGATCTTGAATCTCATGTCAAGCAAATGAAATACTTCACTCAGTCAGGCAACTTTATTCTGCCAGTTGAAGAAGTGTTTCCTGGAGTGTCGTATATGTCACAAAGAGCATCAGACACAGGCATAGTTAGACAGGTTGCAGTGCAGGACACATTTCAAAGAGTGCCACTCAGGCCCCTTTTGCGGAAAATTCTCGAATGCCCTGGTGTACTTCAGGCAGCACTCCAGTGGCAACAAAAGAACAATACAGATGTCCTACAGGATTTTTGTGATGGCAAGATTTGGCATGCACATGCTCTTTTTTCTAAAGACTTTACTATTCCCTTGGTTCTGTACAATGATGACTGTGAGACAGTGAACCCTTTAGGATCCAAAACTGTCATGCACAAACTTGGCTTCATTTACTTTACTATCAAAAGCTTGCCTCCAGAGTTGCTGTCAAGTTTGAATTCACATTTTCTGTTGGCAGTGTATAAAACCGATGATGCCAAGACTTATGGTCTTAATGCAGTCCTGAAGTCCATCATTGACGAGCTAAAGTCTCTAGAACTGGAAGGCATCTCCATTGATATGCCTCATTTTCAAGGTACAGTAAAGTTTGCAGTTGCTCAGTTGTGTGGAGACAACTTGGGATTGAATGGCATTCTTGGCTATACACAGAGCTTTTCAGGCAATTATGTATGCCGGTGGTGCAAGGTGCACAGAGATGTGTTACGGGTACAGACAAGTGAAGATCAGTCTCTACTTCGTGACACAGACAATTACCAAGCTGATCTCCATGAAAATAATCCATCAGGTACAGGTGTGAGAGAGGAAAGCGTTCTAAATGACTTGCACTTCTTTCATGTGACTGATAATGTTGCGCCTGACATCATGCACGACATTTTGGAAGGAGTAGGGTCTGTTGAGGTTAAGCTTATTTTAAATTCTCTAATTGAGGAAAAACATCTCTCCCTTGATACCCTAAACTACAGGATTACTAGTTTTGATTACGGCTTTTGTGATAAGTGCAATCAACCTAGCCCTATCAGCAGAGGTGATCTACGCAACCTTCATGGAGGTATGCGCCAATCTGCCGCCCAGATGTGGTGCTTGATAAGATTGCTGCCATTAATGATTGGTGATCTTATTCCACGCTGCAACACATACTGGAAACTGCTGCTCCTACTTTTGCAGTGTATGGAGTTCATTTTTTCTCCGTCTGTTACACCAGGAGCCACGGTCTTTCTTTCTTGCATTCTTTATGAGAGTGATTGATTGTCTCTTTTTGTGTATGCACATCTCCACCTACGGCCCAAGCACCACTTCATGTTACACTACCCTAGGGCAATCATGAAGCTAGGTCCATTGATTCACTTTTGGGCAATGCGTTTTGAATCGAAACATGGATTTTTCAAGCGTGTTAGCCAAGTCACTTGCAACTTTAAGAATATATGCAAGACTATGGCATTTCGGCACCAAATGATGCAGTGCTGCACAAAACACTGAAGTGGGGCCAGGTAATTGTGCTTTTCTTGCTACTT
Organism: Cyprinus carpio; assembly: GCF_018340385.1. NCBI lineage: Eukaryota > Metazoa > Chordata > Actinopteri > Cypriniformes > Cyprinidae > Cyprinus > Cyprinus carpio. The sequence continues at coordinate 29,908,526 of NC_056589.1, forward strand.
TGGATGGTTTCGGAGACATTCAAAGTGGTCTAGAAGGTGTTCCAACTCACACTGAAGTGTTTTTACCAGCTTGGGTAAAGGTGAGAGGCACTGAATATAGACCAGGAATGACAGTCTTTTTGTCCTACAGCCAAGATGGTGAGCCTGAGTTTGGACTTGTTCAAACCATCATTGCTGTTAATACTGAGGTCAAGCTTGTGATTCAGAGGTGGAACACAGTAGGGTTTGAGCGATATTTTTTTTGCATATGAAGTTCAGCCTATACGTTGTGTTGAAGCAGTATATGTAAATGTTCTTTTGCATCACCATCCTCTCCATGCAGTAAATTCGTTCGAAGAAAATGATGGCAACTTGTATATCTCCTTACGATACAGAATTTTTTAAACACTCAGGGACAATTTATGTTGTACATATTTGTAAATAGTATTTTTGCTACTTTAATTTTTACTCAAGATACATGACTTTGGGTCAGTTCCATAGTATTTTTGTTTTTTTAATTTTTTATAAAGGTACATTTGTTTTGGTTAGTTTGTTTTTATTTGGCTTCTTTTGAGGTATTCAACTTTTAGGCTAGAGTCAAGTAAGTCCTATTAAGTGATGTAGTATGCCAACAAATGCCAAGAAAAAATATTTGCACAGTCAATGATATTCTGTGTCATATACTATGTATAGAAATGGTAAATCACAAATTTCAAATAATATAATGGTACACTAAGAGAACCCAAGTAATACAGCAATGCAGTATTTCAATGTATTTATTGTTTTTCATGTGAAAATGGTTGAAAAACACTCAGAAAACAGCAACCTGTAAGTAAATATTATCTTAAAACTCTAAAAGGCAAGTGTTGAAATAATTAAAGGATTAGTTCACCCAAAAATAATAATTCTGTCATTAATTACTCACCCTCATGTCATTCTAAACCACGTGACATCATTCAATTTTATGACGCTATGAGAATACTTTGTGCACAAAAAACTAAAATAATTATGTTCAACAATTCTCCTCCGCTTCACCCTAGCGCCATTTTGGGTAGTACCACTGATGTCACATGGACTATTTTGTTGATGTTCTTGTTACCTTCCTGGACCTTGAAAATGGTAGGACCCTTGTTGTCTATGGAGGGTCAGAGAGCTCTCAGATCTAATCAAAAATATCTTGATTTGTGTTCCGAAGATTAATGAAGGTCTTACAGTTTTGGAACGACATGAGGGTGAGTAATTACTGAAAGAAATGTCATTTTTGGGTCATTTTAACTACTCATTTATGGGCCTGCTCTATTGGATTCGAGACATAACTTTGACAAGGCCATTCCACAAGGACCGCAACAAAAGTATTCATTAGCTCTTCAGATATCAAAGATGTCAGATATCTTTTCATGGCAATGTAAATTCTACACACTGTACTTTTTACTCTTTGTACTTTACTACTACTACTATAGACCTTAGTCAGGTTAGATACCTTATTTAATTTTTAGTGACCACATAATAAATTTTCATGTCTAAATATCTCAAACTGTTTTATGTATTTTCATTTAACATTGCATTTTAAATGTTTCATAAGCAGAACAATAAAATGACATTTTACAGTATAACCAAATTAGGTGATATGCACATATTATGCACGTCATGTATCAAAACAAACTTTTCTTTTTTGTCAGCAGGTTGAAAATGCCACTCCTTCAGCTGTTCACATAACTGACACAGAAGAAGCCACTGTTGCAGCAGGAGATATTGCAGAAGAGCTGACAATTACACCAATGCCATTCATTCAAATAATACCAATTTTTGTAATTTCTTCATTCACTATTCATGCCAGATTTTCTGCTTTTAAAATTAAACAGGGTCTTTGAAATAGAAAAGTCAAACTCAAAAATCTAGTTTTTATATGCTTCTCTTCTTATTTTTTGCAGAATATTAAAGAGATTCTCATGGCCTCCCATGAGGGGAGATGGATTTCAGCAGCTTTAGAGAAGGAAAAAAGCATCACAATTAAACAGAGACGTGCACTGGTGCGAATCCTGGTGGCCTTTTTAATTGAAAAGTTTGGCGAAATGTGAGTGTCAACTTTAACTGCCTAAGGATCTTTTTTTATTTGCTAATATTAGGGCTGGGCGGTGTGATGGTGTATATCATTACCACGGTATAGAGTGTCTATGGTTACATATTTTGCTAGATCATTTATTTTGCTGTATGCAAATATATAAATCTGTATAGTACTGCTTGCAAGTTATATACACCTGAACTACTGTGATAAAGAAACATGTATGAATGAGAAAACAATGAGTACGACACGTTAGATGTTAAGTAGTTATTAAGTGCAATATGTAGTGAAGAACTCAATGCAGTGCTTGCGCTGCCTGCTAAGGAGCCAGTACAATATTAAGTAATGTTAAACAACCAAAGGCCAAAGAGAAAATCACGCATTGCTCCTGACTGAATCACTTTTGTATCTTTAATAAGAATCAGTTCATATTTGATTTCAATCTCTAGCATTTCTTATTACATGTATAAAAAAAAAATACTGTAGCTTAAAAACTTGTTTAATTTATACTTTTATATTGTGTTTGTAATTTGCTTCTTTGTTCCTATTTTTAGGTAAAAAAGTTAAATTAAATATAAGTTTTGATATATATATTTTTGTTGTGATAATATTTTTTATAATGTTGTATAGTAATTTTGATCATATCGCCCACCCCTATAGTGACTTCTTATATTTAATGAGTAGGCCAACTTCTGACACCAAGAAGGCTATGGCAATGGCGTTAATTGAAGAGTTTCCCTGCCTTAAAGACATCAGAGGCAATGGCTATGTAAGAACCTTTTTTTTTTTTTTTTTTTTTTTGGGCTTTCACATAGTTCTAAGCCACATTTTATATCAGTAAAAACTGCTCTGTATGTTTCGTGATACTTTTAAGGAGGCATTTTACACACCAGGCCGGAACCACCGTCCAGCCACAGGCTTCATTGAGGAGCGCTTACGAAACATCAGAAAGAGAATGAGAAAACTTTCCAGACCTCAAAGACATGAAGAGGACACATCACATAGGATGGTAATCCCTGGTGAGTCTTGAATTAATTAAATCCTTTTCAAAGCATAATCTTCTATCTTCTGAATATACTAGGGCTGCTCCCTAATAGTCAACTAACCATTAGTCGATGAGAAGAGGCTTGGTAGACCAACATTTTATCAGTCGCTTAGTCGCAGAAAAAAAAGTTAAAATCCACAGTCGATGGAAAAGTAATACAGTTTGTGTTGGAGTGAAAATTTTTGTGTTGTGTGTGCAATGTATTTTTTTGAAATATCCATATTTCAAAAGTAATGAACTTTTTTCCTTCACTTCCGTTATCTGTCATGCGCGGAACTGTTCCAGCGGATGAAGCAAGACATAATATGCGCAGTGCACGCACCTCTGAGATATGCTAGTCTCGCAAAACCAGTCTTCTTGCTTATATCAAAATCCTCGGACAATTTTCTTTACAAATCCTTGGTTTGTACTGTTAATTCATGACTGGCATTTTGTTTTGTTCTGTCTCCGCATTTGTGTATGACAGTCAGCGGAAGTGAGAGAAAAGTGTTTATTACGTTTGAAATATCATTTCCACTTATGGATAAACTTTGTGTATATGTAGTCTTATCAGTGATGTGTAGCCTATCTGTATTTGTTCACATCTCAAAAAATGTATTGGGGTTTCATGACACTTTAAGAAATGCTATTCTGTAATATAGAAATTGAACCCCAATTGTAATCACAGTGCTGAACAGAAAAGATAGGATTCTTGAGTTAATAAGTTTCTGTAATATGTCCCCTGTTTTATAAGCATGGCCTTATGGCAACTGTATGACTGAATCACATGTGTTTAAAATATTAAGAACAACTCTATTGCTTGTGTGATACTTTATAAATGTCATACTTTAAATGTCTGCAAAAACAGAACCTACTATTCCAACGGAGAGAGCCCAAAGTCTTGTGAACTGGCTGAAAAATAACCATGCACCTATTAACCAAGTGGTAGAAAATATGAAGGAGACAACCTTATATCGGGCTAAGTGGATACATCAGAATGGGACAAAGAGCATCACAGAGGTTCTCCTTGAGTTCCCGCATCTCTTGAACACACCTGGAATGGTATGGGTTTAATAAAGTTATGAAAAGTGTCTATTATGTTTTTTAATTTAATGTATTGCAAATAGGGATGCACCGATACCACTGTTTCCCAGTGCTCGCCCGATACCGATACTTTTATTTTTGGTACTTGCTGATACAGAGTACTGATACCAATATTTTTTTATTCCATTTGTAATTTTTTTTAAATATTGGGTACAGAAACCAAAAGATTATGTATAATGTTAGTTGTTTAACTTTATTTCCCAAATTGATACAGTCAAATCAACATTTATTCAGACACTCTTGATTGAATAGCTTTTGGAACTTTAATAAAGACTTATCTTTAATTTATACAGTCAAATATGCAATGCTGTTTTACATTTCATTACTTAGGTAATTTCTGTACTTAAAATCTAATGTTAGTTTTTCACACTTTATTTTATTTGTATCTTTATTGTATTTATTTGTGCTGTTGCTTGTAGTTAGATAATTATTGTTATTTTCTTTATTTTTATTTGACATTATAGTTTTTCCTGAAACATAGCACATACCGATCCATACCGAAACCGTGACTCTAAAACCGTTATACAAACCGAACCGTGAAAAAGTTTGACCATTCCACTCCTAATACATTGCATACATATACAACGTACACATCCTTAATCTCTAATATCTTCATTCTGCTGTCTGTTGTTCTGTTGTCTGTGTTTCTTTGTCTGAATATGGCACTTATCACATGCTATGTGGTTTCGGTGTTTGTTCTCGAGGCATTTTAACGAGTACGAATACAGGTGCTCAGTATCGATATCTGTGCATCCCTACTTGCAAATATCACATAATCATTTAAAACACCCTACTTCCATTATATTAGATTTCCCAAGACTTTGATCAGGTCCATGGAGAAACTGGGCTGAAGCTGTTTGAATCGTGGGCCAATTTCTTTGGGCCAACATTCCACAAGGTGATATTTGTTGTTTTAGATCTTTAAAATCATACAACAAAGTATGTAATATCATGATAGTATTTGTTTTTTTATGGCTACAGCTCATTAAATTTAGTATTCCTTTGCTGGCAAAATGAGTCGCAATGAGCAAATTTTCAAAAATTAATTATTTTCATAATTCTCCAGATCAATGCTTGTAAACTATTGTTTGTTGTTTTTTGGAATTTGTGAATGATGTATGAACTATTTAAAGTTTATAGAGTAATTGATATTGTGAATTGTGAAGTTTTTATTTTTTTTGAAGGTTATAACCTAATAATGTTGCTTATTTTCCTCCAATTCTTCTATTAGTAATTACTATATTAATAATCACATTATAGCTATTTTATATATTTCTATGAAAAACAAGAAAAAAAATGTGCAAATAAAACAGCAGAACAAATATAGGAATGGAACAAATTAATTAGTGCATTAAGGGCTCTAAACTGTGACTTAAGCATTCACATTTACAACCAAAAATATAAAATTGCGAGTGAAGATTTTGCCAATGGCTCCTTACTCAATTTTTTTGTTTGGAGACCTGGCATTGTTTCATTTTACTTAAAACATTCTTTACTTAAAACATCTTAAAACATTCAAGTAAGAAAAAAAAATAGGCTAATCAAATGTAAAATGACTTCAGTGTATTCATTACAAATAAATTATTAAACGTACAAAAGCATGTCAGTCAAGAGCAGCAAGTGATTCCCTCTGAGATAGATGGCGCATGTATTAAAAGGCTACTGTAATGCATGGATCTAATATAATGGTACACATCAGATGTTTTTCCAAACAGTTAACCAAATGTTCACTTAAGACATAACAGATTGTTTGCTTGAATACTCAGAGAGAGATTTTGAAATAGTGTAATTCTTTATATGTATATTGGGATCAAACGCTGTCTGTGGCATCTTTATGTACACAGATATGTCAGTCAGCGCAATTGTTTAAAAATCACATTCGCTGGTTCGGTCTCATGCCATTGAGAATTTGCATAATGAACAAATTTTTTGTGAATATCTCAAATCTAAAATTTAAACAAAAATGACATTTTTCTCCTTTTTTCCCCTGTAGCTCAGTGCATTCCGACAAATTTTTTACCAGCATGGATCACATATGTTTGTTGTAGCTGGTTCTGTTCTGAGATGTTATGTCTCTTTTATTCAGAGAATCGAGGTGATGTTGCTCTTTTGGTCCTTCCCCTACTTCTTCCTCCCACGGTATACAGAATTGGTCAGAAGGTCTTTCGACCATCCATTGACGAAGCTAGGAAGGCCTTCATTGATCTTCAACCAGTAAGTACTAAATCAAAAAATTGCTTATTAATGTGCATTGTTTAATGTTTACTTTTCCAGTAAGTTTAATTGGATTTTTACCTTTATGGGCATTTTTACTTCCTATAAATCAATTTTTTTCCTATAAGTGTGCATTCATATTTTTTGAGTTTATTTCTTTTTTTATTTTTGTGGGTTTTTCAAATCAAGCAAACTCCGCAAATTTTCAAAGAAAATGACCTTGTGCAAATTTTCATAATCCTGCCGCAGATTAGCCGTAGAAATTTGGTCTTAGTAAGTCCCCTGATTTTTATCGCAATGGACATTTTCAGTCAAATAAAGCCATTTTTTGTTTCTCAGTGTCCAAATTTTTTGAATGAACAAATGCGTTTACATCATGACCCCTCCAGCTATTATAAAAGCTAAATTTGATAGCTGAAAATGTAAGTGTTAATAGATTTGTGCTACTAGTTTGGGATAGTTTATTTGCTGACCGTTTTTTTTATATTTTTTTTTTATTTTTTTTTTTTTTTTAAATTATGTATGACTGTTACAGAAAGTATGTTTATCAGATCCAAAAATTACATTATTAACATAATTGTATTATTATTTAAAAATGATCCTGCATCTTTAAGTAAATGCAGACATGAAATGGTATGTCTTTCAGATGTAAGATGTGCGATTTGTAACAGTAAGATTACTGTCAGGTGCTGGTGTCATCTTCTGTAGAACTTAATGGCACTAGTGCTGGTGTTGTCAAAAGTTAGTCTGGAGCCCTACAGTTATTATTCGACTATTCAGAAAATTATAACAGTGTTACTACTAGAATGTGTCTATGGTCAGTTCACGTTTTTTTTATAAGAAATGCCGCAAATATAACCGCATTTTTGAGAAAGTTTTGCAGCAAAAGTTGTCCATTTTAAAAACTAAAATCAGAAAAATCAGTATTCCGCCATATGTTAAGTGTTTCGTGAAATGGTGTGTTGAATTTTACATTTAAATTATATTAATAAGACATTAGGGCTGTTAATCAGTATCAACAAAATTCATCTTTGCAATGCAGAGAAAACACAGAAGCTGCATCTGAAGTGGCATTTAGATGTATTTACACACGTGTATTTATGATGCAATTATTTATTTACATGTGTATTTAAGATGTATTTATTTGTTTGACATAGCTCAGAGGGTCATGGAATTGTAGATGATTTTTATTTTTTGAATTTATTTTATTTGAAAATGAAGGGTAATTTTAATTTGAATGTGAAATTAAAACCACCAGTAGGTGGCATCAAGTCACTGTTAATACGTGATTCATTGTGATTTAACCGAATCATTTAAACAGTTGATACATTCAGGAACAAAACACTGTCATGTTGCTCAGAGAGATACAAAACAGTGCTGTGGCTGTGTTTGGAATGATTTTTGTTGGCGAAATAGAGCAAAAACAGGTAATATGGTGTAATATTAACTTTGTTTATTAAACTGTTGTATAAAATCAATCCATGTACAGGGCTCTACAGTGCAACCATTTGCGACTGAAAACTACTTGCACGTGACTGAAAAAATATTTAGGAGCACCCGTGTTCAAATGATCCAATTTGTGTTTGCACTGAGGAGAGCTTAAAAGGTTTCTCCGTGTTTTTGCAATGTTGAGTAATATATCACAGACACTGTGAATACTTCCATAAACAAAATATAGAGGGAGTGTAAATTAGAGATTCATTGTGAAGTGTTGAGAGCTTTGTTGATTATAATGGTACATTGTGAGATCGCGATTAACTAAGATAAGTGATAGCTTTTAATGACTTTTAAGGGACTTTGTTTGATTATCAATAACTTTTAATACAACAGTTGTGATAAACAAGAAGTTAATATTAAGTGACTTACATTGTCTGACTATAACACTATTGCCTGATTTTGCTCTTTCGTCGTCAAATAGTTTGAAAAAAGTCAAAACTGAGCCACTGCACATCTCCATTTAAACACAGCGGTGTTTCGTTTATAAATGAACCTGTGTTTTTAAACTAATCTAGTGAGTCTATGATTCGATTTCCCATTCATAAAGACAGTCACTTGCATTATTATTTTATATATTGATTTTATGATTGGGTTTCCCATGAATGAATGATTCAGTATTTAAATCAGTGGCTTGCCGCCACCTATTGGTAGTTTTAGTTTCATTTTTAAAGTATCTAAAGTAAGTATTTTAAGTTTATTTAAATCATGAATGAGTGGTTTGGTGTTTAATTCAGTGGCTTGCCGCCACAGGAGATTCGTTGTGAAACATTACTATTTTTTAGAGCTTTTTGAAAGAATGGAACTGTGAGATCGCGATAACTAATCAGTGATAGCTTTTATTTGATTTAAGGGACAGAAAAAAAACAGTAATATTGTGAAATATTTATACAACAGTTAAATAACAAGTTTTCTATATTAATATGACTTACAAAAATGAATAATTTATTCCATGTGCCTGATTTTGCTGAAATGTCGTCAAAAATCATTAAACCAGTCGTTTCAGTGTCAACATGTAACATGCCACCTCTGAGCCTCATTAATCATTTAGAAATACATTCTACAATTCTGATTTTATTATGAGTGTTGGAAAACAGTTCTGCTGTACTAATATATTTTGATGAATAAAGATTTAAAAGCTTGGTTACAGCTCAAAATGTCTAATTATTCAAATTGATTCTAATTAGATGTATTCTAATGCTCATAAGATCTTTGCACACTTTTATCAATTTAACAAATGGCTTGCTGAATAAAGGTATTGATTTTTTTTTTTAAAAAGAATAAAAAAAATTACTGACCCCAAATTTTTTCTTATTGTAATTGTTTTACAAAAATTTGATTTCTATCACATAGCTGTTTTTTTGACCTTTTTTTTTTTAAGAATTCAAAAAAGTTTAGGAAAAAAGTATCACACGGTTGTGAAAAAATATTAAGCAGCAGAATGTTTCCACACTGATAATGAATCATATATTAGAATGATTTCTAAAGGATATGTGATAAAACCCCAGAAAATTCAGCTTTGCTATAGCTGAAATAAATGATTTCATTTAACGCTGGTAAATGAAGGATCCAAAAACATTAGATTACAGGAATAACAGTCTATCACAAATTATATTTTTTTCTGTATTTCCGTCTTTAAAGCAGGCTTGATGGTAAAAGTAACTTTCAAAAAAAATTAAAAATAGTAATGTTTCCGATGAAACTTTTGACCTGTACTGTATTTAGAAAACTTGATCTCTCAGGAATTTAGATGTACTCGTGTCACCTCTGAGCCACATTGGTCATATGATCAGCAGCAACTACAGCAGAATTTTACAATTCTTCTGTGCTAGGACTGTTCCAGGCACAAAGATTTTGAATACTGGTTTAATTTGCTCAATACAGCTCAAATGTCTAATTATTGAAATTGACGCATTAAATGTAAGAATTTAATCAAAAATGATGAACACTTTTACCAAAAAAACACCAGATAAAGGTAAAAATGCACTTAGGGCAAAGTCAAAAGGTTCAAAAGGGTCAAATCCACGGTGCTGTCCTAAGATATCAGCATGACAAACAGGTGCATCACCAAATATAGGTCAAAGCCATTATCAAAGAAACCCCAGAATATAATAATATAATAAGGTTTGGTTTTTTTTTTTAAATATCTGTGTGTGTGTGTTTATACAGCTTGAAAGCATTACCTTTCAATGAGTGAGTAGCATATGCGAGCTTTTGTAGAACTGAAGATAAAACCTTTACTCGCGTGCGAGAGAGAAAACGGAAGAAAAACCTGACTCATGACATTCATAGTCATGATAAACTCAATTTCATGATAAACTCAATCTGTATTTTATTTACTTTGTTTTATAGGTTGGAACAAATATGGTTGAATTCATTAACCGGCCAGAGTCCACAAAACACCATCCCTTTGTCATGGCTATGGGAAATGGCCAGCAAATCTCCCAGGCATTTGTGATAATCAATGGACAGGCTGTGGAGCAGAGCACACTGCTCGCAGCTGTAGATCCTTGTTTCAAAGCTTTCTATGTCTTTGACATGAACTACCCCAAGCAGTGCGCATCGACCTGGGAGTTCATGCAGCATGTCGTCTTCCAAATAGAGGGCAATGAAACATCTGCAGTTCGTTTTCTTCGCACATCCTTATTCGCTGAAGAGTAACTTTAAACACTGTAATTCAGTCTACCTACAAGTCTATAATTTATACTCCATTTTCCCTCCTTTCTCTCACGCTATTTTATTCTCTGGACACTTTCTGGTAACTCGTAACCTCAAGGTCATTGACGCTGCAAGTTAAGCATTTAAAAATAGTCCCATACCAAATTCTAATCAAATTTTAAGTGGTTATATGTATGACTTTCTGTCTGTCTTTCTTTAAAAAACTGTAATTGTTATTTATATACTATTTATGTACTTGATATAAATTTTAGGACATCTTTAAATTATTTAGCATTCTCTGTCATATAAAATTTTAATGGTCAATGTCATTTCACTATCTTATTAAATAGTTAAACGTAAAAATGTAATAAACAGTTTTTGCATTTGCTGAAAATAAAAATGAAACATTTTTTTGTGCAGTTTGTCACTGGTACAAATTTAAACATTTATTTGTTGGTTGGCATTAAAAATAAAATTGGAAAAGTGTAAACCTGTTTTTTTTTTCTTTTCATTATTTATTTAATCTATGATTGTGGGGACGGCCTAAATCGACATACTTCAACGCATACCTTTTTTTTTAGAATGATCACAACCCAATGCATTTAGTTTATTTATTTTTTTTTAAAACCGAAGTGCATAATAATACACGTTTTGCAATTAATTCCGAGTTTTTATGATTATTATCAGTCTATTATCTTATTTTAGTTGTTAAGTTCTGCAGGGAGTAATTTATGGTAAACTCGGGTTAATTGGGACATTTTGCGAGTCATCTTAACAGCCCAAAGTGGTGTCACTTTACCTGAATTCACCACTATTTTATAAGCGGTTTTCTGCAATTTATTTTCATAGTTTTTGTTATATTCCAACGTGTTTTTACATATGTTTTATTCGTTTTTCTTCCATTAAAGCACTAGTTTTAGGTGCATACCAGACTACCTATGTGCATGCATAATAAATATGAGTAGGGCGTGAGTGCATCTGTCGACAGAGTTTATGTTTCATTTGGTCAGATAACCGTGTTTTGTGCTATTTTATCCTCTTATTTATCAGTTATATCATCTGAAATGATTTGTGTGTCTCTGGTTTCTCTTTCTGACAGTATCTGTGATGTGAATGTGTCGTGGCTCGCGTGCGTCTGGGTGGTCGGACTGTGCAAACACTCGACAACCCACAGCTAAGCTCTGGACAATAGACCAATGAAAGTCGCCCGCGGGAAGTTTTTTGTGCTAGATCAGGTTTTGTGCATTTATTTTGGTCGCCAGAACTAATGGGTTGATTGACGCCACTCGCACCAACACCCCCCAAACTGGTTCAATAAAAGTGATCGCCGCTCCTTGTTGGTCCAGGCATTCCACTGGGCTTCAGTGGAACGATGCCTTCATTCATGGTTTGGGAGCTTTAACGGTCTAATAAAAAACCAAATTCATACATTCATAGCGAAATAGTTGAGAGTTTGCTGCAGTACTTTAGGATGAAATTGAACTGATTGATCGAGTCTTTAGTCACCCTAGTTTTAGGAGTGAAAAAAGCATTCTTTGGGGATCATGTTTGGCATATTTTCACTCAGAAACTGAGCTGCAGAAGCTCCAGTCCATTGAGAACCATCACTTCAAAAAAGACTACTAACAAGTTGACAACAAGATTGCATGTAATATTTAGTATACAGCCTGTAATGGTAAATGGCTTGGAAGAAATCCCCCTCCCAAAAGGGGCCAAAACCCCTTTTTTAAGGGGGAGAAAGATTGGCTAGCATTTTTCTGGGAAAAAGAAATCCATCCGGGGTTTTCAAAATCACAGGAACATTTTTGGTGGGCTTGCGTGTGTTTAGGTAACATTGTCTTGGGTAAGAAGCGCCATCTAGTGACTGAATAGAATGATAGCAGAGCGTCAACAAGAGTGGGAATATTTCCAATGTTGGTTACACAGAAGGTTTTCTAAAGAACTAGAAAAACCATAACTGTTCTTCTATGGTCTCAGACTGTAAATGTAAAATCATTTTAGATTGTATGTGTAAACTATATGCAGTAGGCCTATGTATACATGTACTTTTGTCTATTTTTATCTTTTATTTACATTATGTTATGCTAATTTAATTATTTTATGTGCGGTTGGTATTGTTCTGATAAAATAGTCTAGATTATCTGTCCTACTTAGCATCAAGATACTATTCACGAATGCGCAGTGATAATATCTGTGTTAGTCAAATTGCATGCAAATTAAAGTACATGTGAACTTTAAGTTTTCGAAACCCTCATAATTCTAGTCCTCTTTACGTTTTCGCAATGTAATTCTCCTTTTTTTTGTCCTTTTAAGTGATTAGAAATATGTTAGTGGCATGGTTTCTGAGAACTGACCGCATTTAGGTGTTCTTACAGAAGCGTACAGGTTTACATTCCAAGTAGGTATTTTTTTTCTGTTTTTTACACTTTTATGGAATGCAATATTTTTTTCTCTTTTCCCCTCCTCTTTTCGGGTGCAGTACTGGTATGTAAAACCTCTAATAAAGGCAGCTAATAACTCCTGAAAAAGGCATAAAACCTTTGTAGTTAGTTAATATTCCTAAAGTTTCTGTTTTAAAACGGTGCAAAGCTCGGACATACAGTATATAGTGTAAAAAAAAATAAAAGAAAAATAAACTAAAGCTATATACTATTAATAATAATGAAGTAGGTTAGATAAAGTAAAAAAATAAATAAATTATAGTTAAAGAAAAAAGTAAAGAAAATAATGTTAAAATAATAAAGAATAATGTGCTGTCATGACAAATCAAGTTTTTATTAGCACATCATCTGCTGGGATAACAATTTTTTTTTTAATTCCTGAAGTTGTTGTTTCCCCTTGTTTGATCAGTTAATCAAAATCAATGAATCAAATAAATGTAAATAAATAAATCCCATTGACCTAGATGTTTAAATTGGGCCTTTATATAGACCATGTTTTGTCTTCTATAGCGATTCAAACTTTTACATTTTTCTAAACAATAAAATATAATTTACAGTAGGATGCCAATTAGTTTATTATTTTGTGCTAAAGTCAAACAAAAACACCCAATAAAACTGACGTGTATTAAGTATATAGTAGGCTAAATGGTGTAATTGTAGTTGTAATTCCTAAATTCACCATAAGATGGCGGTGCTGTAATACTTTTTTCTCGAATTTGAGACAAAGTCCTACTGTTTGTGACAGTTCATGCATAGTCACCTTTTATGTAAGTAAACATTTATAACATCTTCGTTTTCCATCCATTGATACGTTACATTAATACAAATATTTTGTAATATGCATTCATTTTATTGTTTAGCTATTTGTTTTTCAGAGTTTCTAACTTTCGTAATTAAGTTCAAAGCAGTGGAAAAAGTGCAAAGAGCTGCTAACTGCAGCTTGGAACCACCAAGTGTTTACTTTTTTCCTCTGGTCACTTTTAAATGCTTAAGCAAACTAAAAAGTTTACATTTTTTCTAATTTTAGTGGGTATACAAACCTTTTCGTGCGCCTGCTGTAAAAGGGAAGTATAATTAAACTTGAAAGTATGATTATATTTTTTTTACTTACATTTTAATTAAATATAAATTAGAATTTATTTCGTGTATATTAAAATTTTTAAATAGCATTTTAATTTAAAATTTAAATTGTTATCTACATAGAATATATTTTTATACAAGTTTTATAGAATTATTCTTGATTATATTTTATACAATTATATATTATATTTTTTATCATATATTATAGGCCTATTTTATATAATAATACTGTGTACTTTTACAATATTATACTGTTTAACGATAATTATACTGTTACAGATATGGAGATTCACATTGGCATCGCGTTGTCTGCATGTTTTAATACATTGTTTTATTTACAGTAGGCTCCATAAGGTAAAGTGTAGACAACAGCAAAAGATTAAAGACTAGTAAAAAAAAACATGCATTCATTATACAGGGTTATTAGAGATAAATTCACACTTTCATTTAAATTAATTTGAATATATTAAAATACTTTCAGATAAGTTTTCGTATGAAGGCGCTCCTAAAATGGCAGGAAAAGTACGTTTTGATGCCGCGTATCCGTGATGGGGCAGATCCTGAGATCCAGGGGATCGGGGCGGAGTCACGAGCTTTCTAGTTTGATTGACGCTTGTGACGCGTCAAATTGAGCGCACGAGACAGTCTGCTGGACGGACGGACTTTCTTAAGTGGATCAAAGATTACTGTAAAAAGCTCCTGAGTCCTAAACTCAGACACTTCAGCCGTAAAAAAAGAAGAAGAGGGCAGTCCTTACCGGGAGACACGGGGAGACCCCTCCAGCGCTGCGCGAGACTTACAGCAGCACAGTTAAAGGTTAAAGGAGCACTGTAGGGAAATATCACTATGCAAATGGGTAAGTTCCTCTTGAACTGTTATAGCTAGTCAGAATGACGCCTCGAATAAAAAATAAAATGATTAATGATAATACTAATAATACTGTCTTTAAAAAATACAGATTCTTATTGGCATCGATGGTTCCATAAACAATCTTTAACATCTATGGAATCTTTACGCTCCACAAAAGGTTCTTTATAGTGAAAAGAAAGGTTCTTTAGACTTTTAAAATGTTCTTCACACTTATTTAGATTTTTAAATAATTCTTTTTTTTTTTTTTTGGTATCGTTGCGAGAACCCCCTTTTTGGTTTATTTTTAAGAGACCTACACCGTTCAAATGATGTATTTCGTGTAAATAGTATGTGTCTTTGGATGCTTATAAGAGCAGAAATGGCACAAATCATGTCTATGAACTTTTTATGCATCTAAATATTCGATAGCTCAGACATAGGCTACATTCGATTAAATTCGATTACTTTACAACCGTGCGCGTTTACTATAAAAATAAACATTTATGTTTTTAAGATCTACAATTTGTGTCTGAATTTTTCATTAGCTAGTCCCTATTCTTGTTCCCCATTCAGAAAATCCCTTGATTACAAAGAACCATTTAGTAAAATTATTCATATACAAATATTTATAAGATTCTTTGTTCAATCACGGAGCTTTAATTTGTTTGTGTTTTTTAATATTTGATTATTCGATGATTTAATTTACATGACAGCCGCAATGGTGCAATTAAACTGCAGCTACTAAATTATAGTTTAACTACACTCTTAAAAAATAAAGGTTCTTTATCAATAGTTCTATGAAGAACCTTAAAAATCCATGCAACCTTTCAAATACAGAAAAGGTTCGAGAACGGTTCTTTAAATTTTTAAAACGTTCTTCCAAATGTTTCTTTTCGGAACTGTTCACCAAAAGGTTCTTTGGGGAACCAAAATGGTTCTTCTATGGCATCATTGCAAAAACACCCTTTTGGGACCTTTATTTTAAAGACTGTATTAGTTAGAATATGTTGAATATACAGTTTTTGGTTCTTGCAGATCAGACGTACGGAGAGGTCAATCAGCTCGGAGGGGTGTTTGTGAACGGCCGGCCTCTTCCTAACGCGATCCGGATCCGGATCGTCGAACTGGCGCAACTCGGAATCAGGCCTTGCGATATAAGCAGACAACTCCGGGTCTCTCATGGCTGTGTGAGCAAAATTCTGGCCAGGTACAACGAGACCGGCTCTATTTTACCCGGTGCTATCGGTGGGAGTAAACCCCGGGTCACGACGCCAAACGTGGTGAAGAGCATACGGGATTATAAACAGGGCGATCCTGGAATATTCGCTTGGGAAATACGCGACAGACTGCTGGCCGACGGAGTGTGTGACAAATATAACGTCCCCTCTGTGAGCTCCATCAGTCGCATTTTGAGAAACAAGATTGGGAACCTGTCTCAGCCGAGTCAGTACGACAGTAAACCCTCTCCGCCGCAGATCTCTTATAATCCCGTGTATCCGTATTCATACCAGAACGCCATGTCTCCAAACGGCTCCAAACTCGGCAGTCCTCCGGCTGTGTCTGTCAGCCTGTCCCGGGCCTGGCCCTCCGTTCACACCGTCAGCAACATATTAGGAATACGGGCTTTCATGGACCCCGCAGGTAATCACACCTTCTGGATTATCGATAGCCTTCAAGATCCTGGGGTAGCCGCTTCCACTCTTAAAAATAAAGGTTCTTTATTGGAATCAATGGTTCCACAAAGAACCTTTACCATCCATGGAACCTTTTCATTCCACAAAAAGTTCTTTAGATTATTAAAATGTCCATCACTCCATAAGAAGGGAAATAAAAGGTTCTTTGGGGAGCCAAAACTGGTTCCTCTATGACATCGCTGTGAAAACCCCCTTTTGGAACCTTTATTTTTAAGAGCGCATGGTTTTATGCGATTAATGGGAATATTAAATGAAATATAAATTTATCAGCTATTGTAATTTTATTGTTTTACCAGTTTGCCATCCAAAGCAAAAGTTCCAATATTGGCGAAATATTGTATGACAGCGTGTTTGCATAGAAATTAAGAAGGTCTTCGGGGAATCTTTTCTGTATCTGGAATATTAGTGTTGCGTTGCTTCTGCACTCTTGTTGTGCTATACTTCTGCCTTTTGGAGATTAAAAAATGATTGCTGTTATTCAGGTTCTTCAGATCAGTGTTTAAAGCATTATTGCAGAGAATAAAAAGACAAGGTTTTATTATGGCATCAGGCATCACTGTGAACCAGTTTGATTTAATAAACTAAAAACTCGAACGCTCTCACAATAGTCTGATAATGCGTTTCTAGTGTTTCTATTTCTGAATGTGACCAGTGCACTGTTTGCATGAAAAGCCCGTATCATTTTCAGACTCAGCCAATTTGAAGTTCAGTTCTTTAGGTTTTACTGCAAGATTAGACTGCATCTTGAAATCATAATCAATTATTATTTGATTTGTTGTTGTTTTTGTTAACGTGCAGCAGCTGCAACTATTTAAACGGGTTTTATTTTAATTAATTTTACAGCTATTGCCGGAACAGAGAGTTACCAGCAGAAAATGGAGGACTGGACGGGCGTTAACAGATCTTCATTTCCCTCCGTTCACGGAGTCAACGGGATCGACAAACCTCCAATAGAAAGTGACATTAAGTACACACAGGTGGACTTTTAATTTAGGCCTATTGCTTTATTTATTTTAGCATGTGCACAATTTACGTGGACATGTTTAACTTCAAATCTTGATCTCAATATAAACAAACATTCTTAAAAGTAAAAGTTCCATGGCTGTTTTCTCAGAAGAACCATTCTTAGCTCCCCAAAGAATCTTTCAGAACCCCTTTTTTTTAGTATAAAGAACATTTGAATAATCTTAAGAACCTTTTTTCCATGTAAAAGAACGTTTTGTGCATTAAAAAGGTTCGATGGATGTTAAAAGTTCATGGAATCACGGCTTCCAATAAAGAATCTGTTTATTTAAGTGTTGGGGAGGTCTGTGCAAATGTTGCTTTTATTTTATTTATTCATTCATAATTTAATTTTCTAAATTAAGTCAAATTGGACCTTGTAAGTTTCATTGTTATTATTAAGAGCTCTTAATAAATTGATCACTAGTTTGTTAATTGCATTTAATTTTCTCATAGCCTATATAATTTTCTTTTTTTTTAAATATAAATTATTTGTTGTCGTTCTTTTTGTTGAAAATATAAAAATAATGTTTATTTTTAATTTTTAGGGTTCATCAAATTTATCGGCGTATGTTCCTGCGTGCGCATACTCCGCCACTAATCAGTACGGCGTTTACGGTGGACACGCCGGTAACTACGGGCACTGGCAGTCTCAGGGCGCGAGCCTCACCCATCCAAACACCGGGACCATGATACAGAGCCCTATGCACACCGCCATATCATTCAAAAACCCGCCCAGAGAAGGTGAGATTGAACCCTCAATTATTTAGGCAACATGAAAACATGAACAAATGAAAAAAAAAAAAATGTTTAGTATAATATAGTACGTAAGTATCTTGCAATTAACATACACAAATTAGACATTTTAACTGAAAAGGAATGTAAAAACGCTTCAGAAAAAATGTAATCTAACTCACATATGCATGTAATATATATAGTATAATAATACAATATTAAAAATGCATGTCTTTTATTGTAAAACGTTAAAAAATTAATTATTTACAGAACAAGTCTATATTGTTAAGAAATCAATGTTTAAGTTTTTATAGAGAAAAATAAAAAGCATTCGCTCGTGGTGAAACGAATTTCCTGCATCATATTTATTTATATTTAATTAAAAATGTTCTTCTTTGTTCGTCATTCTTATTTTGTGCATTGGAGTGTTTCATTTTGCATTTTATGTTATTTAGCTCATGTTTATTGCAGCATTTCCTTGTGTTGCTCTGACGTCATTATTTTAGGCAGATTTTAATGAACTTTTATAGCATTTGTGGCCTTCCATTGTACCACAGCTGCCAGTTTGTACCTTAAATGTACCCCAAACAAATACAGTGACGTTGTAAGGGAAGTATAGCCTTTACAAACATCTGAAAGGCTCATTTACACCTTGTTTGTTACATAAACACTCCTCTCTTTTGGCTCCAGCAGAAAGAAAGAGTCCTCTGAGCAAACAGCAGCACGAGGGTCTGAGCGCCGTTCATGGACTCTCAGAGTCATAACAACACAAAGACCACCAGAGAAAAATAACTTTCATCTGTTCATCCTTCATGTGCAGCTTCAAGTAGTCACTCAGCAGTAAGTTCTGGATATAACACACCTGAATGTTTCACACCATTGTGGAAAAGTGGGATCTGAAGCTGTGGAAATACCACAGAGGATTTCTGCAATATTTGCAGTAGATTTTTTTTTCTTGTTCTTTGGTGCAAATAAATGTAGCGTCAGGCTGTTGTTATAAATGGGCTGCAATTTGTTTGAATATTTTCTTGTTAGCAAAACAACGTTGTTAGAGGGGATATGAAATTAAACTGTCCATGTCATTGCATTTTCTTGTCTGTGTGATAATGAATGGCCTATTGAGTAATACACATCTATTTTTATCATTTCAATTTCTGCTTAATAAAGGCATGTCAAAAGTGACAAAGTCTTCAATTCAATGGCTGATTTCTGCTCAAAAGTCACAGTCTAGATAACATGTTTACAGAGAGATTATGTGGGATTTTGCTGCCGATGTTTGTTCACATGACAGAAGATCTGCCCGGACAACCATAAAAATAAACAGATAGACGATCAAATCAAACTGCTGCAAGTCCGTTTATGTGACCTTAAATGTAAAAGTTGATATACTTTTATTAACATAAACTATGTGCAAAATATTTGCAATAAATTAATTACTGAAAATAACAACGTATTAAATAAAGCAAGTAACAAATAAGATGCGTTAAAAAAGAAGTAGTAAACCAACTATCTATTAGATAAAACAAACTTTGAAAGAGTTAACGAAGGAGAACAAAAGAAAATGCACCCGCACTCATACGGGATATATTTTTTACTTTTTTGAATGTTGAACTTGAATTAATACACTTTTATTTGCCATTTCAACCTTATTTGTAATTGATTTTTAATTTATAGGCTACTTAATTCCCCGATGTATTCATTTAGAGTAGGCTATCATAGGCCTAGTTTATTTGATATCACCTTTCTCCTCTAGTTGTTCGATTTTCCTAAAAATAGCTATAATAAAAGGCATAGTATAATTATAATAACAAAGCCAAAAAGTTAGGCTTTATGTTTTGGCAATTTAGCGAATTTTTAGACTACGTTTTAACGGTTTAGCGATTTAATTTTTAAAGAGTAGCCTTTTTTGGTATTTACGTGTTTGCTAAATCTGCAGCAATTAATTCAGGCTTCAAAATCCCGAGATATCTTTTTGTTCTTTTGTTGAACTTTCTGAAGCAGGACTGAATATTACTAATTTTGTGGATGAAGTTATTGGTCACACTGTAAAGAGTGTTGAACTTGAGGAACATCTGGTTTTACTTTTAGGAGAAGGCAAGCCTAAAGGGCCGTTCACACCAAGAACGATCTATAATATAGATAGGCTAATATATAGTCCACGCCAGCCGATAACGTTTTATTCTAAACGCGCATGCGCAGATATATTGTCTGCTGTTTTACATTCCCGTGCTAATTAAAGCATTATGAATTCTGATTAGCTGTCAAAGTTATTATTGTTCATCTACTGGAAAAATAAACGTCTGAAAGTGATTCCAAGTATAGGCCTTGCATATCATTCCCATGTATCCTTATCATTATAATTTTGGTGTGGACTTTGCTGTTAATGATTTAGAACGATACCTTCTTTCTAAACACACACACACACACACACACACACACAGATTAAAAGTATAGGAAATTCAAGAATGTGGGTAACCCATGATTGGTCACCATTGACTTTCAGTCAAGTATTTTTTCCACACTATGGAAGTCAATGGGGACCAGCAACTGTTCAAAATATCTTCTTTTATGTTCAGCAGTAGACAGAAACTACATGAGGATGAGTAAATGATGACAGAAATTTTATTTTTGGGTGAACTCTCCCTTTAACTGCCTGGGTTCATAATTAAAAAGCATATTAAGTCATTTGAACATTTGTTAGAGGGAAGTCTTGGCCAGGTGAGATGCAGAATCATCTTATATTAACCTAATGCTTCCACAGGTATTTTTAGTCTATAAAGCTCATGGTCAGATAGTCAGAAACCATCCATAAGTTTTATTGTAGATCTATTTGTAGATCTAAGCATATGTATTCATCAGTTGCCATGCAAGATATTTACACAGAGATATCAAATCAAACCAGGCACACCCTGAAAACAACTATCCTGGAAAAAAGTTGGTCATTACAACTCTGGGCCAAACTTTTTTAGCTCTTGTTTGGCAGAATGTGCATATATGTTGTCATCTGATTGAACTATTGGTCCTTATCTATCCCGTCTAGAGCTTCTTCTTTCTTATTCAAAGCTTACCTCTTGTGTTAGCTCAGGCATGTCTGGCAGGTAACGTGAGATGTAACATGGTCCAGTTGCAAACATCTCTATCAGAATGAGGATGTGCAGCACTCTATTCGCTGGAGGTGACTTGAGCCTTTAAGGAGCTCTCAGTAATGGCTCAGCTCAATGAACCAAAGGGTTTTACAATCATGTGAATAAGGAGCAAAAATGCAAGATAAGTTATAGTGAGTTCCAATTTGTCTTAGAAACTGCTTGGAATATTCTGGACTGTTTCCATATACGGCCCCACAGTCAAGGTTGCAATAAAGCTTTTTTTAAAAATCTGGAAAAAAATCGGGAATGTTTTCATTTAGAGATGGAAATAAACATTGTTTTATGGTTTTAGGTTAAAAAAAGAAAAGAAAAAAGTTATGCCAAAAAATATAATTAATATATAAAAAAGTATATATATATATATATATATATATATATATATATATATATATATATATATATATATATATATATATGTTAATTCTCATTAATTTTCAATAAAAAAAAAATTTTTTAGTTGATAAATAAACATTACTGGTAATAATATAATTAATTCTATAATTCTGAAATTCTCTTAAATAATTTTGTTAAAATAGTGTAAAACAAAAATTATAATATATATAGGCTATATATATATATTATATATATATATATATATATATATATATATATATATATATATATATATATATATATATATATAATATATATATATATATATATATATATATATATATACAGTAAACGTATGTATGTATGTATGTATGTGTGTGTGTTTGTATGTATATATATATATAATATATATATATATATATATATATATATATATACATTTTTCATTTTGATAAAAAAAGTATCACATTGAATATTTTACATGAAACAACTTTTTTTAATAATTAAAATTATATTAAATAATTATATATATATATATATATATATATATATATATATATATATATATATATATATATATATATATATATATATATATGTAGATAATTAAATAATATAATTATCTGATAGGCCTAATTTAATTTGTAATAAAGCTGAAAAAACGTCAAATATAATGCCTCAGACCTTTGGTCACCACTGTATTCAAAGGAGTTTAAAGCATCATGATATTCATATCATTGTGTTATTTTAAAGTGCCCCTATTATGGATTTTTGAAAATTACCTTTCATGCAGTGTGTAACACAGCTCAAAGTGAATGAAAACATCTTGCAAAGTTTTAAATCTGAAAGTGCACCATGTGTAAAGTTATTGTCTCTCAAAAGAAATTGTCGACTCTGAATCATTGAAACGAGTCGTTTTTAAAACGAATCTTTTCTCGTTGGTCTGAATGAAAATGCTAATTCATTCTTTGCCACTAGATGCCGCTTTTGAAGCGGTATAAAATAGCGGTTTCCACGGTAACGCTGTACACAAGCTGCTTCATCAGGCATTACAGGTATGATCCAATCGGACCAATCAGCGTCACGCAAAGGAGGGGTTTGGAAAAATGAATCTTGAGTGAATTGTTTGGGAGTCATTGAGCAAGTAAGGTAAAATTAAACGCATGTTATAAAATAATGAAAGTGTTTTTTGACCTTGCATGCCTGACAACCTGTTGTTGGGGACTCCCAAAACCAAAATAAGAATCTTTCATTACCCATAATAGGGGCACTTTAAGACTTTGCAGGCAGACAAAGAGCTGGTAAAGAAACACATCACATCTTTATCCATCATAATCCATCAAGTAACATCATAATCCATGTCTCTGACATAATCCTACAGAAAATCTAAATTTTCAGTGAACACGTTCACAGCATCACAAGAAGAGACAAACGTCAAAGCCTGAAGGTAATTATGGGTATTATGGTACATGCCTTGTTGTGTAAAACTAGTTTTGACTTTTGTTAGTTATGATTGTCCTCCACACCTCGAAACATCGTTAATCTTGTCCAAGTCAAACATGATTAGAGCAGTACACGGCTCTATTTCAGGCCACAGGATTTAAATGTCTCTTAACAGCGCAGACAGCAGGCGCCGGGAGATGCACTATACAGTCAGAGCGTGAAACCACAGCCTGAAGTCTCCTGCCTTACTGCTGTCTTATGTGTAGGACTACCTATCACACACTCATTCACAGGCACCACACACATTCAATACAGCACGCGTTTATACAAATACATAAAACACAAACAAATGACAAAATACACACAGTTTTGGTTCCAGAGTAATTCAAACAGTCTTAGTCTATCCTCAACAATGACACAAGACCTCATAGACCAACTGATGAGTTGCTATATAATTCTGCATTGCATAAAATAATAAATAGGCTTATCAAACTTTAAAAGGAAGGAGGAAACACTTCCCGCATCTTTTGTTGGTGCTGACGTCAAAGGTTTAGTGTCCAATCAAACTCAACACTCAACAGTTCAACAGGGACAGGTTGTTGCGTGACAAGCCCTCACCTTCAAAAACCATGAACAAACTGTTCAAGTAAAATAAAAAATGTCCCATTAAATACAGGTTTACTGTCAGTGTGGATGAACATGTGCTGACTACAATGTGTTTCCTATCATGCACTGTCGGCCACTGAAACTCGAAATGTAGACATTTGCAAGTAAAATAAAATAAATTTTTATGGTAGAAAAAAATCTTTATCAAAAATGTTTATTATTTAGTATTATTGGGTCTAAAAGTTCATGATAATCTTTTTCAGTGTTTGATTTTAAAGACTTTTGCTTCAAAATATTGTATTGAAACAATTCTGTCTTGATATCCAATGTAAAAACCATTTGGTTTGGATGTATAAAATCAGTTTATGCATTTGGCAGATGTTTTTTTATGCAAAGCAACTAACATTGCAGTCAGGATATACATTTACATTTATGAAATTCTGAAATGTGAACTAAAACAGTCTTTTTAAATTGCTGCATGTTTATCATTAAAAATACTCAATTTAAGCTAAATTTCATTTATAAAAAAAACTAAATTTTAAAACTAAATTATGAGGCCTCTATAAAGCTCATGACAATAGTTTTTTATTTATTTATTCATTTTTATTTCATATGACAAACAATTTTGTCACAGTCACTTGTTGTCCAATATATAAAATGCAATTAATTTTTATTAAGAATAAAAAAAATAAAAAAAATGGGCCTCCAAAGTTCACGAGAATACTATTTTCTTTTTTTCTAAGTTGGTTTTTTAAAAACATTTATTCTTTCAGTTTTGCATGACATCCCCCCCCCCCCCAGCCATTTGATGTCTAATGCACAAAACACAATACACTTTTTTATAATAAAAAAATACACAAATACAAAATAAGTACAACTAAATTATTTGGCCTGTAAGGATCTTGATAATTAAAATATGTTTTATTATTTTAAAAACATTTGTTTTTTAATTTTGCATGACAAATAATTTTGTCACAGCCATCTGTTGTCCAATGCATAAAATAACAGAGAGAGAGAGAGAGAGAGAGAGAGAGAGAGAGAGAGAAAACTAAAAAATCCTTTAAAGACTGTATATGTATGTATGTATTTATTTATACTTTTGTTGACTAACAGTTTTGCCACAGCTACTTGATGTCCAATATAAAACCATTTGATTTGGATGTATGAAATCAGTTGTCAGGTTTGCAAATGTTTTTGCAGGTTTCCTTTAATTAATTATTTAATTTGTAACAAATTGTATCTAATCCAAAATCATCAACGTGTTTAATTTTATTAAGATATGCATTTGGCAGACACTTTTATCCAAATGATTCATGTTGCATTTAGACTGTACAATGAGCTGAAAAACTTTTCACAAAAACCAAAAACACAATTTAAATACATATTTTAATACAAACGAATCGTTGAATCTTTTCTTTTACAGTTCACTGAATTCAAAAGAACCAATCCGGTAAAATGAGTCTGCTTGTTCCCTACATGTGACACCAAATGCAATCACAAAATGCCTCTTACTTCCCCATTCATTCATCAAACACAACCTGATGTGCAGCTTCATGGGAAATGAGTTAATGGATGCTCAGCAGTTTAGGGTTACTCTGTTTGTCGAGCACTTACATGTGTGTGTGTGTATGTATGTGTGTGTGTGTGTGTGTGTGTGAGTGTGTGTGTTGCCCATCTATATCTGTCTTTAGCCTGTCTTGGTCTTCTAAACAGTCTCTGTTTGCTCTTACAAACATGGGCCGCTCCGGACGCCTGCGGTTCTGATCCAGTACGGGCTCAGCACTTCTAGTGTTTGTTTGGGTGGTATGGAGGCATGCCTTTGAAAGAAGACTGGACTGACTGACCTTTAAGAAGCCCGCCGTACTAAAAAATATGAATTATTGTCCAGGGTTTTATGAGGTCACACTGAGCTTCAGTAGAAAGAGTCAAGGCTGAATTTGTTTTAGTTGTGGTTTGTATTCGAGGCCATGTAGGCTGCTTGCAAAGCAGCACGATGATGCCTAGAATATTTGCATGATATAAACTGGAATTTCCTCTTTTTTTATATTTATTGAGGTATTTTGGGATTTTCAGACACACAAACAGTACAATCACAGAACAAAACAAAACACACCTACACAGGTATGAGAGGAAAAACAGAAAAAAAAAGAAAAACACACATCTCCTTCAGACAGATTCGATTTTGCAGTTAACCACAACACCAGGTAAAGGCGACGGAGGTCAAAACAGATTTTGTTTGATTGTGACATTATGGACAAGGTCAGCTAATAATAATAAAAATAATGATAACCACCTAGGTATTTTAACCTTACAACAAGAGTGATACTTAAGAAAAGTGACAGTAAAAATATAGAGCAGATAGATTTTCAAGTGCCAACATTGTGGCTAGTTTTAACGAATAATTGACGAAAGAAGAAGAAAAAAATGTAGAAAAGATTCAAATATTGAAATGAGTTATTTAAACACACACACACATACGGGCATATTCACATTGACACAGAAATTAAACAAAATAGCAATTACAACATTTCAAGAGGTGTCATGGTAATTAGAAATTTTTAACAGGTGACTGAAAAGAGGCCTCTAAGAAACTTCAAATAGATCTATATTTCTATACATACTATATCTAAGCCTTTCTATGAAGGGTGGAGGAAAGCTCTGACAGCCAGATCTTGAAAAGTGGTCTCGACTTTTTCTTCCACATGCTAAGAATTGATTTTTTTGCGATCAACATACCATATTGTATAGGCAATCAGAATGCATGGTTAAGATGCTGCAAGGAAGCTGACCAGCCAAGGACTGCAGTTGCAGGATCTAAAGGAAGCTCACATCATGCATAAGCTTCTGAAAGAAATTTAAACACTTCTGACCAGAATTCAACAAGTTTTGGGCATGCCCAGAAAAGATGACCAAGAGAGCCCTCTGCAGATTCACACTTATTGCAGAGAGGGGAAACAGTAGAATAGAAAGTAGTTTAACCCTTGAGTAATGCAATCTATGCAACACCTACTGAATAAGTTGGTGCCTGATGTTATTAGAACAGGTGTGTTTATTTTTAAGACATTTTGCCCATTCTGGAATGTCTAGTATTCAACTAAATGTTTTAGAAAATGTTGCAAATTTGAGGCTTGTTTAATGTTCTGATCAAAACAGGCAGCATGTTTTGTGCCCTTAATTAACCGAAGTACAAGAATCCTCCCCTCTGAACAGCAGCCCACCCTATATGACTTCACTGTATCCCATAATGCAATGCTCCCAATGTTAACAGCTTCCTCATCTGTGGGCAATGGAAGAAACAGATGAGAAACACCGCAGCGCTATGCCAGGGTTTCTCCAAAATGAGCTTTGTTATGCAGTCAGCATCATGATTTAAAGGGGTGGTTGACCGTTTTTTCTTTTTTTCTAGGCTTGATTGTGTTTATGGGGTAATATCTTCATTTGTATTGAACTTTCTGCGCCGCAACTTTGCAGATATTGCTTATTCTCAAACAGCAATATTACACAATAACTAACATTAAAGAAGTTAAATCACAGTCAACCACCCCTTTAAAGATGTAAATATAAAAAAAAAAATGTAGAAGAATGATTACATCTTTCTGCATTAGCAACAGTTTGTAATATATTATGCAAATGTATATAAATTATAGTTTTTATTATCATGTTAGAGTACCACATATTACTGGACACTTGTTGAGGTTTTCCCTTCACCATATATATATATATATAGATGGTGAAGAAAGGTGTTGTTTTAAGTAATTACTCTATGTATGCTATATTAAGTACTACAGATATGTGTTTTTTGTGTGATTTTTGTGATTTTGTATTATTATTATTTTATTGAAATCTGTCTATAGTTTTTTTAATTTAAATGTAAATTTGTTATTGACATTAAACAAGTTTAAGATTTTTAAATTATATATATAAGTTAAATATAAGTTGGAGTATATATATATATATATATATATATATATATATATATATATATATATATATATATATATATATATAGATATATATAGTTGATATTTTAATATTTTATATTTTTGAATGTTATATTATTAAGAAATTGTTGTATTTAAAGAAATAATTATATAAATAAATTGTAATAGGCCTACTCATATAGGCACAATGTCTACAGGCTAATATTTAGGCCTATAGCAATATTTGCCTGCAAAACTAATTTCAAAGCGGAGGCCTTTACATCAAAATGTCTTTTAGATCATTCACTCAAGTGTATCCAAACATTTGTCCGGTGTTATATTATATAGAATTTTGCAATAATAAATTAAAGTTTGTCTTTACACAGAATCTACTGACTAGTTTAGATTACATTCTCCTGAAAAAAAAGAAAAGAAATAAAATCACGCCTTAGTTTGTTAAAAGGCATTCTGAGACAGACTGTGCTGTCAACAGTGTTTTAAGGTGGGTCTGTTTCAAAATCATCTACCATGATTGAAAGACTTGGACAAGAGCTTTTTGCGGTCATGTGACACCGCGCTCTGTTTCATCTTTTGCACTGACTCTCTGCTGACCTCGGAGGAGTGTTTTCATTTGTAACGGTGGTTGGCAACCGTCAAACTCGTTTTTCCACTGCAGCGACACGACTGTCTCTAATCTGAGCTCCACTAAACTCAGTCTGCACATTAGACAAAAGAAAGAAAGACATGCAAAGAAAAGCGAGGTACTGAGATGCTTTTCATTGATGTCATTGTGTTGATTACTCCTGAAAACACGTTGTGAATATGTCTGAGAGTCAAAAGCATCTTTAATGAAAAAGCTGCACGCACGCATGAACCGAACCGATCGCTATCTCCTCCTGAGGAGAGAAAATTCAAGTCTTGACTGTAATCGGGAAATTCCATCTCAACTTACTGGCTGGCGTTCACAGAATCTCTCAGGCCACCGATATGGAAGAAGTCCACTTTACACCTCCCAGATTAAAAAACAAGTATGTGCATCTGTGTGTGCACGTCATCATTATGATTTTTGGGAGTTTATAGCAACATCCACCCCTCAACAATAAAATGAAGTGAAATGAAAATGAAATGAAATAAATAAATCCAAAACAAAATGTAATATAAAATAAATAAATAAATTATATAACATAAAAAACAAAAATAAAAATAAAGAATAAAATAAATACAAAATAAAATAATAGAAAATAATAAAATAAAGATAAAAACACAAATAAAATAAATAAATAAAAACAAAATAAATTTAAATAAAACACAAAAAAATACATATAAAATAAAATATACAAATCTAAAAAAAAAATTAAATACAAAAGTAAAATTGATAATGGGATGAAAATGAGACAACTTCCAATTAAATATTTTAAAGGGCTGAACAATTTAGAAGTTGTAAGTAAAAAATGTGTCTGTCTAAAAGCTATATCATCTCTTCACGTCTAAATTTGCCAAGTCCAATCGAGTCGCACTTCCGCAGATCATTTACTTTAGAATGAAAATCTTTCATCATCCACCCACTCTTGTGTCACTTGAAACGCCTGACGTTTTCCTCACTGAACACAAAAAAGTTATCATCAAAATGTCATGTTTTTTTTAGGCAACAAAACTGCAATGATCACCGGCTGTCAAGGTCAGATGCGGTTTTAGTTTTGTTAAGGGAAATACAATGTACATGTTCTGCCAGCACCAAATGTTGGGCCTCGGTCACACAACCAAGGGGGTAGGCCCCTCACAACACAACACAACACAACACAACACCTCACCAATCTATAAGTAACGAAAATCAGTATATCATTATGCCCCCATCCAGGGCCCCTGTTCCTCAGTTCCACTGTTACCCCCTGTCTGACGCACTTGTTCGAAACTAAAGAAAAAGTGTTTAAATTGTGGACTGTCTACTAAACTGTTAAAAAGTTAGCAGTTTATTTTGCTATGGTCATGTCTTATCTCGCCTAGGCAAAATAGTGAGCCCTCAACTGGTGCCCTTAAACAAAGTGCATGACGCCCCTGTGTGTGTCTCATTTTACCTTATCAGCAGCTCTGAGCTGCTGCACTGATGGCAGTGACTGATAGCAGAGAGTGTTGTAAGTAACCAACCCGCCCCCAACCTCATGGAAATGAACCAGGGAACGGATCACAGCCAATAACCACCGAGAAGCTGACTTTACCCTGCCGTGCCACACAGCACGGCCCCATTCCGCCATTTCCTACTTCACTTTATCACCAGCCTTGGAGAACGACTGTGAACAATTATCAGGGGCACAGTGCTGATCCTCTAATAGCTCCATTAGCCGGAGCGAGTCATTTCTGATGCTGGGTGCAGGTTTAATCCGAATCCATCAGTGCTGAGGCGGCACATTCTGTAGCTCTGAATCGGAAAGGCTTTAGATTTCTTAAAATAGATTCAGCAAAATGCAAACTTCAGTGTTTTATACACAATTATGATTGTATCAGTGTGTTTTTTTTTCCTCTCTGACATTAGTTGTGCTGATCTTGGTCTCTTTTTTTATGTGTGTATACTGTATAAGTGTATGGCTAAAGTGCCAGGCTAAACTGTGTTAGGATGTAGTGGGAGTGAGGGCATTACTATGACCCCGTTTACACCTGGATTTAACATTCGTTTAGTGATTTTGAGATCAGATCACTGTCTAAAAATGCATAGGTTGTCAGAAATGCATGTAACCAGAAATTATTTAATAGGGAGATGAGAGGGTCTAGGAATGAATGGGATATGCCGTAAGCTGTAGCCTATCCCATCTGTCGCAAAAAGTCAGTAACTCTTATAAAATGGCATTTACTGAAAATAGTTCGATCCAAAAGTATTGATTAGTGTAAAACATGTTGAAGATTAGCTGATAGGCTGTCGAACTAGAAGATGGAATACACTACACAACTTATAAGCACATTTTCCCCTGATTTACAGTGTGACAAATTTGACGCTGGAGCTAGATTTTGAGAGAGCCAGTTCACATGTTTGTTATTTTGATCCGATTTAAGAACACTTATTGTTTTCATTCGTCACATGTCTCAACAACAAACACATGTTTGTTGTGTTCGGTCATTTAGTAGATGATGCCAAGTGTAGGCTATCCTCTTTAACTATTTATAAAGTTGGCAAGTGTATTGCCCAGTATCCTATGATTTGTTTTAAAACAGCCTATGTGTAAGATTTTTAAGTGTTTAAATCTGATTTTAAAAGTTTATCTGAGGAAAGTGTGATGAACTCATTGACTAATAATGTCTCATGAAAAATAAATGTAAAATATATTAATATATTGTAATAGGTTTACCTGTGTGTAGACATGTATAGGAGAAGTTGGAGAAATATATTTAAATCACTGCCAATAGTAAGGGTGTCTCTAATCCACCTTAAGTCACATTTAAAGTGAGGTCAGTGTTAACAGCATGTAAGGCAAAATCAAGTGGGTCTCATGGGGAGACGGCCTTCGAATCTCATTCTATTTCCTCTCTCATGAAACCTGAAGCTTTAGCGTCGACAGACGAGTGAGTGACCGAGCCACACCTCATTCCCAGAGGAGCTTTAAAAGCTTCTCTCCTAATCCCTTAACTAAATATTTTCAGATTATTTTGTCTGTTGATGCAGTGAAGGTGTTTGCTTCTCCAGAAAGTCTCCTGAGATTAAGAGATCAGGAACGTTCAGGTAGGTGGGAACTTGAAAGTGAAGATCATGACCGATACGTCAACGAAAGGAAAGACAGATGGTATTCAGGGGATTCGTATGTGTTATATGTTTTATTGAAATCTCAAATTTGTCTCTTTATTTTTGAGGTCTAACGTTTTTTTCTCAAGTGAAAAATCTGCGAAGCAGGAGACTTCTCCATTTCGTCTCATTGCAGTCTAAACTTTTAAAAATAAAGACTCTTTGGCATTGATGCTTCCATTAAGAACCTTTAAACATCCATGGAACCTTTCCATTGGATAAAAGGTTCTTTAGTGGAAAAACGTTCTTTAGATTAATAAAATGTTCTTCACACTAAAAATTGGTTGTTTTAAGAACTGTTCACTGAAAGGTTCTTTAATGTCAACAAAAATGATTATTCTATGCAAAACCTTTGTTTGTAGGAGAAACCAGGATTGTTGTGTCGACGGACATACTTATGATCACTTCATTATTCTTCAAATAGGCTAAATAAAATGCTATTGTGTCTCATGTGAAGCCAATATTCTTCATCTCATCCGTCATTCGTGTGTGAGCAGAGTGAGTGTGGATGTGTTGTTTCCTCTCAGCCCATCAGCTCTGAATGGGTTCTGTGTACACACTGGTGTGAGAGAGATGCATCGAATGGGGGCTCATTCAGGACCTGCTGTGGAGGAGGATGTTTTCCGCCCTTCTGGGTGGTACTGTGGACGCCCCTGATGCAGATAGTATTGTTAATGTGAAAAGGTGATGTGTTACAAAAGAAAATAAGGAAGGGCAAGAAAGATGCATGCTGGGATACATGTCCAGGTAGACTGTCTGTAGCATTGGTGCTCCTTGGCTCTCAAGAGACTCTAGTTACCATTAGATGAAATCACACACACACAATGCTCAGACATACACATACATATGAAATGCTTTATGTGGATTCACATTTAAATCAGATATCTGAGAGATATTTGGGAACAATATGTTAAAAGTTTCAAAATGTTACTGAATTTTAAATAGACTGACAATTAGACGTGTGTCTACTGACACAAAGCTGTCTTTGACTGATCAAAAGGCCTCAGATGGAATGAAAAATCCCTGACACTGGTAAAAACTGTACAGTCACACTCATTAGTTTACAATAAACAGATTAAGAAATGAGCAATTGAAAGCGATCTTAAAAAGTTATATGTCTCACCTCTCAAATCACCTCCTCGTTTGTTCCATGTCGGTGATAAGAGGCTTTAATCATTGGCTCGGTCTCTGGAGAAATGGTCTTAACGTTCATGGTCTACCTACAATGTCTTTGCTAATTGGTTCAAGCAGCAGTCTTACCAGATATTACAAGGATATCAATGACAAGAGCCTGTCGACTGTCATTTAATAATGTTAAGAATAGCATTAACTTGGTTAGTAGAACAAAACAAGGAACATGTGGAAAAAGATGAACTAATCTGACAAACAAAGTCAAAATGTGGAAAAGAAATGAGAAATACGTGATTGTAGTGTACTGTTTATATTTTATTATACAGTTCTATAAAGCAAAATCCATATTTACATTATAATATTAGCAGAATATTTCCAAACAAAGATTTGCCTAAAATTCTCACAGATTCAAAACTCTATCAAAGCACTCACAGACTTAATTAGATAGTAAAGGTGCAGAGAGGCAGTAAATCCTTTAATCAGACATTAAAAAGAGAGACTGATTAGCTACAGGTGACATTAGTGCCTTTTACATATTCTTCTGCTGGTCTTCTGCTTGATTAAATTTTAATAGGTGGTCAAAGTTCAGGAAAATGGCGGCATAGTCTGGCTTCGATTAGACATACAGTCACACTATATAGTTAACAGTAATGTACAGTAGCCTCACTAAAACTAATGCTTTTAGTTTCAGCAAAACAATCTGTGTATATACTCTTAATCAGCTGTTTAGAATCAGAAAAAAAAGTGATACTTGATTCAGGGATCAATGAATCTTTTGAATCGGCTCATTTCTACCATGAATCATTGAAGTCGCAAATCAATCATAGCTGTTTCCAGCGGAAATGACTGGAAACTCAATTGAATCGGTTCCTCAAAACAAAGAATATTAACGCATCCAACCATGTGCCCAACTCTATCTGGTATGTACTAATCTTGAAATTAATAAGCAAAATAAGAAAATAACCGGGGGAAATAAGCATTTAAATGTTTACTTTTTTTCAGTTTGAAGATGAAGTTGCTTTCACATCAAAAATACCCAACATTTTTCAGGTGAGGCAACTACAGGTTACTGCTAACTGAGAGCTTTGCTGCTCGTACGATGGGCTACGATTAGTTTTAGCCAATAACTGTCCAATAAAACTCTAATGTAACATTCTAAAATGAATCTGAACTTTAATATTCTAAATTGTTAAAGTGATTCTGAAACAGAATGTCGGTGTTTGGTGTGTGTAGCTAAGACAGTTAGTTGGAAATGCAAGGACTGAAATATTTTGTTTTTTGTGTGTGGGATGTTTGAATACATGTGGTAACTGACGAATTTCAGCACATGAAAGTATAAACATTTGAAAATGTCATGAGATCACAGAAAGTCAGTGTTTGACCTTGCTGTTTTATTGTTTAGTCTAACCAATAAACGAGCCAATAAGAACGTATGTTTAAGTCATTTCAAGTGTTTTCAACGAGGCATTTTTTTTGTTATTTTTTATTTTTTTTTTTTTTTACAGCACACATTTGAGTGTTATGCAGGGGACGACTGCAGCGGACCACCCACCCCTGCACGTCTCAAACAGGGCCCACAGAGGGTAATTAAGCTGTTTTCTTGGGTCATACAAGTCTCGATCGTTAAATCTTAGAG
Organism: Cyprinus carpio; assembly: GCF_018340385.1. Taxonomy (NCBI): domain Eukaryota; kingdom Metazoa; phylum Chordata; class Actinopteri; order Cypriniformes; family Cyprinidae; genus Cyprinus; species Cyprinus carpio. The sequence continues at coordinate 29,942,846 of NC_056589.1, forward strand.
GAGTGATGGGTGGTTGTATGCTGGTTTGTATTCAGAATATGCCAAAGACCGCTGGGTCAATGCAGAAAACTCTTGGGCCAAATAAATTCTTCTGTAAATGAAAGGCATCGGTCATATTATGAGCATCATCATCATTGTGTGTGAGATCATCTGTCTCTGGGAATCTCATGATACTTTGTCATGAAGGCTCATATTTCATCCTAAAAGTAACAGAAAAGATAAAAACCATTAATCAGAACATCCAATAATTACAATTCTGTCATTATCTACTCACCTTCATGTCATTCCAAAATTGCATTGGTCTGTGGAACATGAAAATATTTTGAAGAATACTTAGTAAAACCAAAAAGTTTTGGTTAGCATGGGACTTCCATCGTATGGACCAAAACTATAATGGAACTAAATGGGAAATGGGTTTTGGTTACAGACCTTCTTTAAAATATTAAAAGAAAGAAATTAATACAGGTCTGATAATACATGAGGGCAAATAAATAATGAAAGAATTTTCATTTCATTTTTAGGCGGGAATATTCCTTTAAATCTACAATATGATGAAACTATTGTCAAAATGGAGAGAAAAAATCTTGTTGCCATATCAGGCTTAATTTTGCATTAAAAAATTACTTGTGCAAGCCTTTTTGTAAACGCTTAGTTTTACTGAACCTTCTTCAACATTATTCTAAAATCTATTCAAGCATATTAGGATGTTTTTTTAGTGGAAATAAAGTTACATAAAATGATACTTAATCAAAGGGAAACCATGGACATTTAATGACCACAGTGAGATATTAAGTATCATGGTTTAAACACATGGTTTTTAAAAGCACAAATAAGACTAAAGCAGTCTTAACAGGGATATAATGGCATACGAAAATGATTTTATAATTTCAGTGGAAGAAAATGCATCATTTGCTGAAGCATATTCATCAGTTAGCTCTCATCAATGACATTCTTTCCAAATCCAACAAACTTACTCAACCAGCATTAGCCAAGTAGATCTCTATCGAATCACGTATGCGCCCAGAGGAATGGATGCAGGGTCTTGCTGTGCCAAACATCACAGTCTTCGCCCATCAGTTCAGCTGACCATGTGTGATTGTAGCATGAAGACAAACCTCCGCCTCACACACAGGCAGATCTGAAGAACTGGTCACTTGTTTTGGCTTCAGCACCCTGATGTCATTGCCTAGACCTCAACAGCAATTAATGCAGGCTGAGCTCTTGGACACATCCCTTATGTAAATGTGATCAAAGAACAATCTGAGTGGATTTGATATGGTGATGTTCTTTGTTTCGAAATAATCTTTCTCTATGCCAAAATTATTATCAGACTCATGAGAACTGCCTGTTCTCATTGTGCTTGTTTAATTTACTTACATTTGAATATTTTCTCACATCTTTGTTTAGTCTGCTAAAATAGAAGTTGTGTTTTTTGCATTTTGGGACTGCAGGAATACATTTTGCTGCATTAACTGAAACTGGGCAGTGGCTTTTTTGTTCCCGGCATGCTTTGTATGTGACTGGTTTGGGAGTTTTGGGAATTGTTGTTTTGTGTGTTGTTGAGCCAAGATGAGAAAATTGGAGACTTGTTAGTTGTTATGGTTTTGATATTTGGCAATTAGAAGAATGTCTGTTATGTGTCTGAGCTTTTGGCTCATTCTTGTGAACAATATTAATATCTAAAGTGAAAATGCTAATGTGCTAGCTAGTAGTTTTTGTTGTTGTTGTTGTTGTTGTTGTTGTTTAAACGCAATAGCTTATTGTACCTTTAGTCAAAATATAAAAACAAAAAAGTTTGCATATATGTTTTGTAATGTATTTAATGCATCAGGCTTTTATGGCTCATGATATAGTAGAAATATGGAGCATGTTCTCAAGGAGGAAAAAACACCTGCATTTTTTTTTTTCAGAGGCCCAAAATGAACAAAAATATGCAATTTGGTGCAGGTGCTGGTATTTATATTGCCAAAGTAAGATGAAATTCTAATAGCTTATATTGTCAATTAATCAAATCTTTATAACACTATAGCAAACTACTTATCTCCCATTATGTGTCTTAGTAAGGTGAGATTTAAATTAATAAATTGAAAATTCAGATATTTACAATGATTATTGAGAGATGAACAAGAAAACGTTTGATTCAAATTCAACAATTCAAATCATATTTGATACTCACATTTGAACCTGGTTTTTCTAAAAAAAAAAAAATAATCCATGGAAAATCAAGTACACCTAATTCAGTACAGTGTATGTTAATCCTGAAATATTACAAAACAATATAAAAGTTGTTCTGACATGATAAACTTTTTAAGCATTTTACACCAGAAAGACATGTGAACCCCAAAGGTGGAGGCTTCCACAGTTATGCTAAATGGACATTTATTTGCTAAATCATATAGACTATTGGTCAGATGACAGAAGGCATGTAGTAGATTTTGTGCAAATGTTTTTTCTGATTTCAATCGATTGTTTAGGCCTTAGAAATTTGTCTATCAAAGATGATACAGTAGGGTTAAGAAAGGTTAAGGTAGCTCAACACGTGGAATCACTGTGCACAATTAAATCAAGTTAAACTAAGGAGCAATTGTTTTTAGTGCGCACAATTTATTTTCTGAAGCACAGTCATTTATAGCAAATAAAAGCAAAGTTTTAGGCCATTTTGAATATAGCACTAGAGGCATCATGTTTCTTTTTGCTACATGGTCACTAGGAACTAATGCTGTGTGACAAGCTTTGTAATGATTCTTCAGCATAAAAAGCATGCATGTTTGAAACAACATGAAAATTAATAAACAATGCCTGAATTGTCATTTTTAGGTGAACTATCCCTTTAAGCTTCTCAGTGAGCGTACAGCATGTGTGTGCACGATGCAGGCCGCAGTCAAGAAGGGTGACGATGTGTGTCACAGAACCCGCACTGATCGCCGCTGTTTTGTAAGCAAAGCCGAGCAGAGAGATTATCTGCTGGTAAGAGCTGGGGGCTGTTGTAAATGATCTGTTGGTGTGGGTGATAAACCCTGTCAAAAGCACCTCTAGCGCGGCACCTGGGCTTTAAGAAAGTCATGCTCAGATTTGTCTCATGTGCAAGATTAAAATCAGGACGCGGTGACTTCAGGGTAGGACTGAAGGGTTTATTTAACTCTAATGAATATTTCTCATTTCGCACAAAGACATTCCTGCAGAGATCTCTGGGAGTTCTGTGTATCTCGGGGTTTCGCTTCAGCACGAGAACGAGCCGTTTTCATCATCGCAAACAATCCGTATAGGAAAACACTGAGCCGTGTGTGAGTGTGTCTGCATGCATGTTTGTGCATGTTTTGTGGGTTCCTCATGGCATTAATCATCGGTACTAATTACAACAAACCCATGAACAGACTGACTGGAATCTGGTAAGATTCTTAATGATGATTGCAGGATAATATGTACACAGCCAACCACAGCGTCGCATTTGGTTCAATCCAAAAGAAATAGCAGCAAAACCACAATAAATATTTTGAGTGAAAATAGAAACAGCTTAAAATAGAAATTTATTTTTCCTTAGCTCCTTGTGCACGTCAAACAAGCTCCATTGGGCAATCGATTCTGTCGTTACAGATGAAAGCAAATTACAGATCGAAAATTTGTTCTAATTGCTGTGATTAAATTGTTGGAAACGGGTGATAGCATCTCTCAGACCTCCACCCACTAAAGAACGAGACTCAGCCATTAAATTATCCTGCTATCAGGAGTGGTGGAGTCCTACTTTGATGTTGTTGGTTTAGAGAAATGGCGGGACTCGATTAAGGGCAAAATTAGGGTGGCAGGCCGACCGGGAAGGCGCCGCGGCGTAAAGGGTCAACACAGCAGGAGGGCGGGAGCCGGTCGACTTTGAATAACATGTAACTGCCATTTCTGAGAATAATTGGTTGGTTTTTGGAAACAGATGACTTAATTTCATATTTTTGTAAATTAGTAATGTTTGTAGGCATTACAAAGAATGAAATATAAACCTGAATCAAATGTGCCTATAGCTCCAAAGTGTTGTTAGTGATTCTAATGTTATTCAACCATTTAACAGTTGAACAGTATGGTAAAAAGTTATGAAATTTGGTAAAGTTATAGAATGGGGTCAATAATGTCATCTGAACCAATTTGGGGTTCCTCGAAATTTCTAGCGCCACCAAGAGTTACACCATTTCAGGTGCACTTTAGCTTATACACTTTTACCTGAAGGACTACAAATTATTCTTAGACCAAGTCTTACAAAAGTCACTGAAATGATTTGTGGTGGTTAACATCACTAAAAAAGCTTAATGAAATTGCTGAGAAAGATGGTTTTATTGTAATCATAACATTCAAAATGCGGTCATCTGCTAACATTCAAAAGTTTAAGGTTAATAAGATTTTTGAAAGGAGTCTCTTCTGCTCCACATTATTTGATAACTGTTTTCTTTTTGAATATGAAGACTACAGAGAACGGTTCGGACTGCTGAAAGGATTATTGGTGCTCCCCTGTCCACCCTACAAGAACTGTATACATCCAGAGTGAGGAAAAGGGCTCAGAAAATCACTCTGGATCCCTCATATCCAAGTTACCCCATCTTTGAACTTTTGCATCTGGCCGGCGCTTCAGAGCCGCAAATACCAGGACAGTCAGGCACAAGAACAGTTTTCTTCTTCCCCCAGGCAAGTTATTTATCTGATGCAAAGTCTGCATTTTCAGCATCATTGCTATACTCTTCATTACTTCAGAAGTCATTCTAATATGCTGATTTGCTGTTCAGGAAATATTTCTTATTATCATCACTGTTGAAAACAGTTTTGCTGTGTTTTATTTTTGTGTAAACTGAGATGCATTTCTTTTCAGGATTGTGTACATAATTAGTCCTACTACATCTTTATTGCACCAAATTGTAAATAAACAGTACAACAGTAAAATATAGCCCTTTAGTTTGTGGCTTCTGTATGTGGCTTCTATTTCTGTTCTCTGGTCAAAAGACGTCAGGAAATTCCCAGTTTCATCCACGGAAAGCTCATCTCCCAGTATGGATACTGCGTTTGGCTGGGCTGCCATGAATTCCCTGCAGCCACAGACAGTTGGAGAGGCACTGATGCACACCGATCAGAACACATCATTTAGGCTGGAGCTCACACGGGCAGATGGGAAAATGACAGGGTAAGTCAAACTAAGGGGAAGAATGGGCTTCCTGTCGACAGAATATTCCTGATCTATGATGATAGCACAGGAATGACCGTCTAAAATAAGGGCCTCTGGAGAGGAAGTCTCACAGAACAACATTTACAGAGGACTCGGCTGTAATCTTGTTCATCTAAAGCCAGAGTAAGAGAACAAAAATATTAACAAGTCAAATGTTCCAAAACGCTTAAAAATAATAATTCCAGAAGGCATTATGTTCAATGGAAAGATTCCTTGGATAAAATCAGTGGCCATAAGAAACCATTACATTTAAGACAATTGCATGTGCATTAGAAGGGTCATGGGTAACATTTTCACAGAGAAAGTTCAGTTATTTATGACCCTTTTTAATACATTACTGGACTGAGATGACATAATACGCAAAACCGCAGCTCTAAATCTCAGTTCTGAATCCTTTTATTGACATTGTCTTAAATCCAACCACAAAAAGTCCACACCTGTGACAAAGTGTCTATTAAACACTCACCTGAGGGTTAATGATGTTTTTAATCTTTTTGGTTGCACTTGTTGTGTCACTAATACTGTTAGTACCTTAAAGAGTATGCCCATATTTCGTTTCAACACCTAAAACCTGTATTACCCATGGATTACTGTTGAACTCTGAATAGACTCCAACATGCTGTTTTGTATGTATTACACATACATCTATGTTTAGGTTACTAACAGGCAACCTAAATATTTAGGCTACTAACATTATATTGTGGTGACACCTTTCCTAAGGGAGCGTTTTTTCCCTCGCTCTTTAACTACCATAATAGCCTACTATTAATCGTTTGAGAAACTAACCAACTAGTCACAATGTGTAGGAAAGTGTAGGCCTACTAATAACTTCTAATTAATGGATTCGATATCTTCAAGATGCTGATGAAACGAATACGGCATCTGAGGTGATCTTGTTTAATTATTTTGTCATTCTGCCTTATTTCATGTTTGATTAATCAAAAGTTCTGTTCATAAACGAGGGGTTCCAATCCGCATTTTTGCACATGAGCGCTCAAAAACGGCGCTGATTTTTGACACAAACATATATACATATTTATATTTAGTTGAATGAACTAATGTAGGCTACTGCATTGTTTGCTTATGTCCATGACAATAAAGCCTATTTTAGCCCATAGGCCATGTCATAGGCTACTAACTTGATATTAGATTCAGATCAAACCACGTTAATTTTGATGATTTTTGCGAATGTTCGTTTCTGAACTATTGCACAAATTATTGAATTATGTATAGTAGCCTAATTTGCGGTCATAGTTAACTAACAATGCATGTGGGAAATGCACCCTGGGATAGCATCACTGAAAGACAGGAACGTGTTCAACCTACAGCCACTTTGATTTTAATTTTAGCCTATTATCAGATTAAAAAGAGGCAAGATTGTACGTTTACTATATCCGTATCTAATCCGAAGGTCTCCTGGGATTAAGAGATACTCCAGACTAGAAGGGGGTTTTCCAGTCTCGTTGGGAATGTTTATGTAACCCTCACAATCATTTGGGCTGTTTGTTTCGAGTCCAGCCGGTGGGCCAAAGCACTTTTGTAAATGAAGCCAATTGAACTTAACTGCAAAGAAACCGTTTGAAAGCTCTGTTTGTTTTCACTCAGTCTTATCGAAAGAATTTGAGAGTAAATACGCTTTGATATAGACCTAATTGCTATTAGATTTAAACTTACTGCAATCATCAGAAAACATGCATTAAACGGAAGTTTTAATCGTGGGTGGCAGCATTTAGTTAGCCTAAAAAATGTCTTTTAAATTCTGAATCTATAGTTATTTATGATTTAAAAAAAGGTTGTTCTGAAGTTAGATGTGGTTTACATTTAGTTCTTGCTCTGTGAAGTCACAAATATATTTGCCAAAATAGGCTAAGGCAAAAACGTAGCTTGAATGATTTTTTACTTTAAAATTGTTTTATAGAAGGCAATGTAAATATCGAAGAAAGTACTAAAAATAGTGCATCTGAACTAGATAATTTTTCAAATATTTGAATAAAATTATCTGTGCAGACCCGTGATGATTGTTTTTTTTTTACCATTGCATGTGTTTTGCCTTATCTGTCCTGTTTTATAGGTTAATGTTTCCACACATTAAATCATGAACCATGACAAAAAAAATATATGTTGACTGTACAAAAGTTTTGATCATCACTTTTTTTCTTATCTGTCTTTATTTTTTTAACTAAAAAAGACAATCAATTAAAACTAATTGACTGAACATAAAGTTTTTATTATTATTAGTTTTTTTTTCACCCCCTGGACCTTAACCTTTCACAACACTTTTCATGTCATGACATTGAAGTGTTTTTCGGGGCTGCTTGTGGCGAACACATGTCCTGACTTTTTGTAGCAAAAAAATATGTTATTTTCATTCGAAAAAAAAATTAGTAAACTGTGATAGAGATCGCCAAATAGAACGACGATTTCTCCTGGTCAGCTGATTCTGGGGGGAAAATAAACAATAAAAATAAAGAGTTTCATTTACACTTGAAGTTCATGTTCACGTTTCAAGCACATGCAAAATTTATTTGCGCGCGCGTGAGTGTGAGAAGAGTTTTTAAGGGCCATCTTTCATTAAAAGTTTTAGATGTCCAGTCCATTTCTAATTTTTCACATAATATTTTAAAACAACATTTTAAGTTTTAAAATCAATCAAATAGGCTACTTGAATGGAAAATCTTGACACACTATAGCCTCTTTTTATTTAGCCTATTTTACAGTAAATAAACGTATATTTGTGTAAAAACTGTAAAAACAAGAGCAAAGACTGACAATGTTTCTTTTCTTTTCAAATTTCTATGCATTGTTGCCTACCTGATACAATCTACTCAAGGTTTTTTTTATGTTCTACCTGAAAATTATTCTCATGCTTTGAAAGTCTGGATCACTCGAGATCACATGGGGTCGTCATGTGGAATTCAGATGCGTTATTTTACATAATAATAATAACATTTTTTTAAATAATAAAACAATCAAGAACCTTAATTTGAAAAGGTTAGGCTAAATCTTTATTTCATAACTGTTTTTGACAGACGGACCGACACTTGTCCAACTGAGACAGACCAAACCCATGTCTCCCTAGCGAGAAAGAAAGGAAAAGAAAAAACCCACTGAAGCCCATTTCTAACAAACAAAATCCAGAAATCTTCACACCGCAACTTATCCATCGCTTTCTTCTGAAAGAGCTCTGGGTCACAACGGGTTCAAGACAGGCACCATGTTGTTATTATATTATTATTTAATTCCATTCTGATGATGCAACACTGCCATCTACTGACCACGAGAGGCACTGCAACCACAAACCCTAACAGAGCAGTAAGATTCAGTGTAGCCTATTTCAAGTCATTATAACAGTATAAATTCAGTTTCTGACAGGAAATGAAAACGAGGCTGTGGAAGAAAAAGTAGGTCTACAGTGCGTCCAATGATGGATTGCAGTTTTAACGACCACATACTGATGGTTTGTTTTTTTTTTTAACCTGACGAACGTCGTTTATGAAATAACTTTATGAGACAAACAGTTTTGAACGGTGTGAGTTGTGAAAATTAGCGCGTTGCATCGTAAAGTCGTCTTTCCCTGACAGCCTCTTTTTAAAAGTTCTTAAGGGAAGCAGTATTTATAGCTGATTTTAAACAAAAGAACATTACAAATAGGCCTTTTATCATTCTCCAAAATAATTTCAAATACCAAAACTGGACACACATGATTTGATTAGACCTATATGTTTATTCATTAGAAGCTACAGACCTTTTGATTTCTGTGTATTAGCCGAAGACCAATAAGCGCTTTTCTTATACAATTTAGCCTCCTCATATCGCCACTGACAGTCAAACAGGCATCAAAGTTTGATGTTGACCATAATGTCACCAGTGCAAAAGCATGATCAAAACTCTAATGCACCTTTTTCTTAAACTCGCTTCTGGAAAATCACTTTAGTCAGGGTTTTTCTGGTTCTGACTGGTGCGTTCTTATTATTTTGTTGTTGTCCATCGTTCATTTCAGTCACCACTGACATAAATCTTTCAGAGGTCCAGTAAACACAAGGGTGGTTAAGTTCATCTTTCTCATCGCTTTTGCACTTTGTAAAGAATGTCTGATGGAAATAGATTCATCTTTAGTGGACTTCAACTGAACCCTCCTTGCCCACGTATTAAGATGAATGAAAGAATGCAAAGTTAAGACGAATCCTTTGCATTGTCCTCCAAAACATTTATCCCCAGAGTAAAGCCACCTGCATGGTAGGCCACATCTACACCAGGAAGCATCTTGTGCGGCCCGAGAAAGCCTGTCTCTCACATGGAGCTCAACGCTCAGCTGGGGAATCGAATGGAAGGTTTGTAAAAATAGATGAAAAAATCCCGAAAAAAGAAATCATCATCATATTGTCTGTGACGGTGGGGCTGGGCTTTTTTGTTGTTTCCCGGGTGTAGCCTCAAACCGCATGAAATCACTGACGAATATTTGGGTTTGCAGGGGAAAATATCAACAGCTTTCAGTGCATTTGGGGGCTCGTAGGCCAGAACCGTTTCCGACATTTGACAGATCTACTCAGGTCTTTTCCAAAGCCCATTACGATTCACACGACAGATTCAAACCCTCACTGATTTAATTTCAGTTCATCTGTCCACACATAAAACATAAGTCCGTGAACACCCTTCTCTGCAAATAAAACCAGATAGATGGCTAGATAGGAAGATAGAAGATTAGATAGTAGAATAGATAGATAATAGATAGCTAGATAATAATAGATAGATATGTCCCGTACCAAGTATGATCAGGCTTAATTAATCTCCACATCATGTATTCTGACAATAGCCAGTGCTGCACACAGAGATCTGGTCCTCATCATATCAGTCGTCGGAAGGACCTGAAGAACAGAACAAACGAGACAGACTCAATCCAGAAGAACTGTGGCAACGTCTCAAGATGCTTCATGAGACCCTCCCTGCAAAGCTACAGTACTGGTAAAAGGTTCGGCACTTGTGTAAAAATGCCATAAATGAGGAGTTGTCAAAGATAATGTCTAGAAATAGATTTTTTCTTGATCAGTTAACTTCTATTAACTAAATTAAATCAACATTTGGTGTGAGCATACTTTGCGTTTTTAAAGCAGCTTTTGCCCCCGGTGCACTTGTACATAGTTGCTGTACTTGTACATAGTTGCTTTGCAGGGAGGTCTCTTGTAGCAGCTGGAGGGAGACATTGCCACAGTTCTTCTCGGATTGAGTCGTCTCAGTTTGTTCGTTTGTTCTTCGTGTCATAACTCCAAAATGCATTGTTTGGAAATGTAAACTGATATACTGACACACTACAAAAGATAGAAATAACTGACTTACACTGAAAATAGTGTTCTAATAATTTTAGCCACCACTGTATAATATAATATAATCATAAAAAATGATTGTTTTAAAAAATAATACAACTAAAACTGTTGTATCTCAATTCAAACTGCAGTTGGGTTATTTTTAATAAGGTTAAAAAAAAACTAAAAAGAAAAAAATGTGTGTGAAGGACCCAGTTATGTTCACATACATCTCGCCCAGATGCAGGAAACTCACAGTATTTATTTTCCTTGGTCTCATTTTTGTGTCTTGAGTCTAAAAAAAGTGTGTGGTCCCTTCAACCATTATATAGTGCCGAAACTCCAAAGCTCACAGAACACAGCACAACCAACAGAAACCTTCCACACATGTGAATGTATCCTTGACTTCTCGGAAGAAGAGGAAACTCCCTGCTGAGGGGTATATCAAGGCTTTGGGCTTCTAACTACAGTCCTGAGTTTCCCTGTGTTCGGTTCCTGATGCTGGTGTGGCGAGCGGCTCATGCTGTCCACTGTCCTCAGAGGCCATTAAAATCGGTGTTCAGATGAGGATGAAGTGCCGCGTGGTGTTCCCAGCGCCTAAATACTGCTGCGAGGAAATCTGAATGTCCGTGTTTTGAAAGCCCGTGGCTTTAAATCATCAGTTTTATGATAGGCCAGGAAAAACGTGAGCTTCCTTCTTCCCGCCAATGATTTAACGTTCATTGGGAGTCTGGAGGATATGAATAATTTGGGCAAAGGCAGAATGGATTGAAGAGATACCAAAGGGGCTTCTGTGCCAAACACTTCTTCATGCTGAGCCTCCGCACAAATGGAGTCCTACATGCTGGAGAAAGGAGCCTGACAGCTCTGTTCATCTCCTCAATGTCACGTGCCTCTCCTCCTGCCTAATGATTACCACTTATGAACCAACTCTGCTGGGGAGGGATCAAGTCTCAAATTCATAATTCTAAGTCATACAATCATAAAAGAGATTATGAGTGAGGGCCAAGCATCACCAAAAAAAACCTCAGCTAAACTTGATGCCATTGATTTACAGGAACAACTGCATTCCATGCAGAACAGAGGCAGGTTGAAGGACTGGAAAGTGCAAGTCCTCCCAAGTGTTCCTCCCAGACTGCCAAATGTATAATGAAAATGGGTTTAGTTTCATTCATGTTTTTTCATACATTGTTTCCTCCTTCTGACAAAGACAACAGTGGTCTATTGTTTACACATAGGCTGCCATAATCTGACTGTTGGCTTTATTGATAAAAATGGACAGTACTTTTTTCCAAGTGACATCTGATTTACAATTTTTTGCTTCATGAACAATAAAACTGATATAAATATTCCCCTCAACTTCATATCTGTAGAGCAGGAGATATGATGCAGGTAGCACAACGGATTTTCAAAATGTGATAATAGTAAGAATGGTGTTCTTGAGCAGCAAATCAAGCATATTAGAATGAATTTCTGAGAGGATCATGTGACACTGAAGATGCTGAAAATTCAGCTGTTCATCACAGGAATCAATTTATCATTTTACAATATATTCACATAAAAAACATTTATTTTAAATTTTAATATAATATTGACTGTTTTTACTGGTTTTTTAAACAACTAAATGCAGCCGTGGAGCGGACTTCTTTCAAAAACATGTACTGACCGCTAACTTTTAATAGTTAGCGTCTATTTTGTGTTTTCTCTTGAATGTGTTTCATGAATGGCTCGACTCCTCTGTGTGTGCTTTAACATACTGGAGGTTCATGATGTAGACAGGGAGTGTGGTCACCGGATACCCAAACACATTGGCACTAAATCACTCTTAGAGGACTAGATCATCGTCCAGACAGGCATTGAGAGCCGAGCAGGGAAGCAATAAAATATACAGTGTTTTGGGTCAGATAAGCCAGCAGATGTTTATAGAAATGGCAAAGGGACTAGAGTCCAAAACATGTCGTCTTCACATTGTGCATGTATAACCCTTAAATGTGGACAAAAATAACTATGGATTAGATTTTTTAATATATTTATCCATCAAGAAATTGCACCGCAGCATCCTTAAGATAGGTCAGGGGTCAAATGTAGAACCAAAGGCACACATATTAAACTCAACAATCATGTGCTTGTGAGATTAACTTACAATTCTTCCAAAGAAGAAATGCGTTTAGTCTTCAAGCACTTTTCTGAAAGGTTTCAATGCAGAAATGGAACATTTTTAAATGATCTTCTGGCCGGAGGAGGACTCGGGATTAGCTAATCTGTTATCTAAAGGGCTCGGAATTCCTCATAGCAGACTTCCATCCTTTTCACTTGATTTCCACAAAAGTATCTAAACATCCCCAGTAGACTTTAAACATTGTGTTGTGGGGCATTTAGCAAACGCTTTCTTTCATCCCACATGTCTCCTCCCCACACTGTCCAGTGCACAGAGCCGCAAAGCATGGAGAAAAAAGATTTCAGCAGTGGAATCACCACTCCTCGGACGGCCAACGCATGTCTTATACCTCACGCCCTTTGGCCCCGGTCCTGCCGAGATGAGTTTTCCTCACTTGCAACTGCAGACCACTGAAATGCCGCAGAGCTTCGGGTGAAGAACTTTCTTCTCACTGATCCGTTTCTGCTGTGTTCTACATACTGCAGAGGAGGGCAAGGACAAGAAAGTATTATGCTCGATATTATCAGGCCATTTCCACCTTTTTTATAGTGCATAGTGAATTGTTTCAAGCATTTACTTACCCCAAATTTCAACAGTTAGCTATGTGGCATGTGAGCAATACAGCATAAAGAGAAAAATGATAAAAAGTCATTATAAAATGACTGACTGATGAAACAAACTTTTCTAACTATATCTTGCTGTGGAGCAGGTTACTATCATTAACTAGAACTATTAAAACCATTTTTGTAAATTGAACTAAATGGAATAAGTTAAAAGTTAAAACACTCAAAAAACTACTAAACTGCAAACAAATAAAAACTAAAACTAAATTAAATAACAAATAGTTATATTTAAAAAAATATACAGACAATTATAAATATAAAATATATATGTATATATAAAAAATATAAAATGTCAATTGCACACAAAAAGTAACTAAATTAAAAATTAAAAATAAAAGCTTCTATATATATCAAAAAACTATAGTAGGTGTGGAGCTATTTTGTGCTATTTTCTTGGAATTTCTTTGGGAATTTTGCCTTATTCCTTATTTGAACTTTACAGAGCTTGGACAATAATCAAATTATTTCATTTAGGAGAACCACTGGGTTCCAGTTAGTGTGCAAAAAAACAATTGTGCTTTTGTTCTGGGGCAAACATCCAAATGGCCAGCATTGGGAGCCTTGGTAACCTATTTCTGCAAAAAGCATTACGGAACTGCAAAGATTTCACTGCAGAACTTCTCTCCAATCGAATCAGGGCAGAACAATACTATTAACTGTTGTTGTAACCAATTGACTTTATAAGCCAAAAACTGCTTACATTATACCGTTATACGGGTGTAATATGAAATATTAGTGCTCATTTTGTCCTGTGCAGCGCTCTTTTGATAAATCTGTTGCAAACTCATTGATGGAGGTGTGCATGCCATGCTGAACCTCGCCTGTTGTTTTAATATCTGTAGCCTGTATCATAAGAATAGCCTTCCTTTATTCGTTTTCTAATAGCTGCCTTTCTGTGCTTATTTATTTTATTTCAAAAAACCATTTAATGACGTGTATTTAAAAATCACGCACTTCACAGAATACACGACAGTGTAATTCGCCACAGGCTTCATTAGACCTCAAAAAAAGGTCCTTTAATGTGGAGTTATTCAGGCAATTTCATGGAAAAACACGGCGGGGGTTTGGGATGTTTTAACGATAGCAGGAGCGAGAACGAGGTAAGTCTCGGTTTTTACGGATTTGACTCCTTAATTTAGAAGACAGAAATTAATATTTTTTTATTGTGGCTGATAAGTTTTTGCTTTCTTGGATACACACCGGATTGTGTAGCTAATAGGCCTACAAGTAAAACGCCAGTATCTCCTCAAGGATTGGGTCGAATTAAAGTCTTATGATATGTGTTTGATTTTGCTCATGACAATATTTAACACCGCTATTAACAGAAATATTTACTCTTGACGCGTTGTTTATTCGCTTTAATCGCAGATTTGGCTGTAGCCTGTCGTACCGTCCAGCATCACCACTTAGGTGCTCGCTGGTAGTAAAACCAAACGAAAAGGTGAGTTTGTGGACGTGGCTGATAATCTTATTCTGTTATTCAATTGAGAATATGTACTGTAGTTTTTAAGAACTCATTTAAACTATCTCAATATATCACTAATGAGGTTTATGTATTGCTAGTATGACCGCTGTAGATCTCTTTATGTGTAGCAGCCAGTACTTAGAAGATATGATATTAATATATAATATAAAATAGTATGTGAACCTAATGTGTTTTTCCTTTCGTTTCCATTTGTTGTAGTTTCGGTTTTATCCACATAATATTAACGGAAATTCTGGGAAAAACAGCACGCCTGGGTTGTTTTGTGGTTTGTTCGTGATGACGTAAACCGGAAGTACTCTTTTGCAATTTAGGGCTGGGACGAGATATGGCCAAAATTTATATCACGATATATTTTCTTAATTTCGGTCGATACGATATAATTCCGATATCGATATGAACACTATAACAAAGCCTCGTAAAACTGCCAAGAACGCCTACAACAGATGTCCAGTGTTGTATATTACTTATGAAAAATGAATTTGCCAAGTCTGACACCTCATTTAATATTTTTGAAAAAAAAATAAAAATAAACATTATTTTTTGTATTTAGCCTTCACAAACAATAATATGTGGAAATCACGGCGTCGTAAATCATTTCAGTCTCACCTAACTAAAAGTTAATATCTTTAACTTCAAATTGTAGGCTAATATATACTTACCAGTCAAAAGCTTTTGAACAGTAAGATTTTTAATGTTTTTAAAGAATTCTCTTCTGCTCACCAAGCCTGCGTTTATTTTGATCCAAAAATACAGCAAGAAAAGTAAACATTTTGGAAATATTTTTTACTATTTTAAAATAACTGTTTTATATTTGGAAATATTTAAAAATGTATTTTATTCCTGTGATTTCAAAGCTATAGTTTCGCATCATTACCTCTTAATTACATGATCCTTCAGAAATCATCTTCCTTCTATTCTGATGTTGTTGCTCCAAAAATAATTTGTTGAAATCAGCTGAGTAGGTTCTCTGATGGAATAGAAAGTTTAGAAGAACATTTTATTTGAAATAGAAATTATTTTTAACATTATAAATGTCTTTATCATCACTTTTTGATCAATTAAAGCATCTCTGCTAAATAAAAATTTTCTATAATTTCCTTCGAAACTCAAAAAGCACGAAAAAGGAAAAGAAAGACGTAAGAGAAGCAGAATAGAAAGAAATGATTCTTACTCAAAGCTTTTGAATGGAATGAGTGTAATCAACATCAAATTTAATCAAAATGTAATGTTACAAAAGCTTTTGTCATCAAAGAATCCTGAAAAAAAGTACTCAACTCTCTTAAATATTGATAATCAGCAAATCAGCATAATAGAATGATTTCTGAAGATCATGTCAAGACTGGAGTAATGATGCTGGAAAAATTCAGCTTTGATCATACAGGAATAAACTATATATTTTTAAATTTAAAACAGTTATTTTAAATAGTAAAAAAAATTATTTCAAAATTTAACCGTTTTTGCAAGTACTTTGATATAGATTGAACAAATGTGCTTTAGTCAGTTTAACAGAGTAAGGAAGAGTGCTCTTGAGCTGCTGCAGGAAAAAAAAAAAACAAAGCATGTTGCTGGAGCCGGGCTTAAATGCAAACTGATTGGTCTGCCAGCAGGAGGCGCTGTGGAGAGTGGTAGACTCCAGCGTTTCTCCAGTAACGGCTATAATCAAAGGAGCTACGAATATGAACGCTTCTTTATCAGGATAAAATGAAAAATGCCATCTAAAACTTTTCTGAAAATAGCCGGCTTCCCTTCAGAGAATACATTCATATAAAAAACACCAGCGACATGCGTTTTGATTTTGAAACGCATAGTGCTCATTTGATGACCAATCGGGTCAAACGCCACAAATAAAATCAATGTATGGGAAACACTGGTATATCGAAATATTGGAAATGTGTTTAAATACCATATCAACAAGTATTGAAAATGTTTTTATCACGATACATATCGATATTTGAATTATTGTCCAGCCCTACTTGTTCCTTGTTTTTTCATTATATACGTAGAAATACTTTTAAACTGTAGTCTCGTGGGCATTTTTATTTCATATTTTTATTTTTCTGAAGTGAACTTAGTTACTTTGTATAGCTGGATGTATCAAGTTAGTTGTATTCATTTGGCAACTGAAACAATTTTTAAAAGCCTATTTTCCTTTTGGCGGCATCTCTTTTTAGTCATATGTCTGTCGCATAAAAAAACTTATTCTCCCGGTGGGAATCGAACCCCCGTGTCTGCGCGCGGGTACGGAACGATCACACTAAACTTCCCTTACCTTCTCCCATCATTCTCTATGGTAGCGCTTAACACTACGGATTGCAGTTAATAAATTTTGGCCCACACGTTGATTTCAAGGCGCTGTTGGCACTGTTGGAGAGAACCGTGTTTGTGGAGCAGAGTCTGTCCGTCACTTCGGGGAAGGAGAAGGGGCGCGTTTACACAATTGGAGCGATTTTGTTTACCAAAACGTTCATGAATGTTTTGTTTTGTACAACATACACTTACTGTGAAACTACAACGGCTTTATGAACCACACTATTGCGTGATTGATTTATTGACTGATATATATTAGAGGCATTTCTTTAGTCACATGTCTGTAAAATAAAAACGTTGTTTCTCCCCGTCGGGGAATCGAACCCCGGTCTTCCGCGTGACAGGCGGAGATACTGTCCACTATACTAACGAGGAAACAGCTAGCATACTCAGCCGGAAATGGGAGTTTTATAGTTGGTTCACACCAACAAGCAAAGTAAAAGTCCCATATCCTGCCTTAAATTACCAGTTGTTTCCTCGTTAGTGGACAGTATCTCCGCCTTTCACGCGGAAAACCGGGGTTCGATAATTTAAGGCAGGCAGGATATAAAGATTTATTTTGCTTGTTGTTTTGCGACTTTGAGAATACTATATAAAAGTCCCACTTCCGCCTCAGTATCAGTCCTTCCTCGTTAGTATAGTGGGACAGTATCTACGCCTGTCACGCGGAAAGACGGGGTTCCCGATTCCCCGACGGGGAGAACAACGTTTTATTGTACAGACAGACTGACGGGGGACACTATGCCAACGACCCAAAGACTTCAGATATACTTGAAACCCGCAACGGAAAAAGTGCAACAGCGCCCATGAAATCAACGTGGTGGCCAAAACTCTACGCATCCGTAGGTAAGCACTACCATAGAAATGAATGGGAGATTAAGAGCAAGGTTAAGCGTAACCTCTGTGGGACCCGGATGTTGGAGTCACTTGACAGCCAATCAGATTACAGGATTCAGCATCTTGCCAAAGAGAGGAAAGATTGTCACAGCTAATAAGATTGTCATGCTTTTTTTTTGCTTTTTTTATTTCAAAGAGCTTTGTGCTTTTTATAAAACAAAATACTACAGTAACAATACATACAGCTGCAAAATTGTAGTTAAATGGGTCTTGCTTTGTGGAATAGCAAAAGTATCATGAAGAAATTTCA